>NW_024882770.1:0-197334 GCF_019059575.1 Amphibalanus amphitrite | reverse complement strand
TCTCTCTCTCTCTCTCTCTTTCTCGAGCGGGCCCCTGACAGAAATTTCGGGGGGGGTCAGCTGACCCTCTGACCCCCCCTGGCTGCGCCACTGCCCGTGACCCCTATTTATGCCCCCGAGGTCATCTCAGGCCGCCAATGGTACCTATCTGACTGTTTTTCGCGAACAACTTTTGATAGAGGCATGCTAGAGTGATGAAAACACCTTAGTTGTGTTTGGCTCGACGATACGCATCGACTGATATGCAACTTGACCCTTGGGGCATTCCACGATAGATCATACCACTTTTTTCCCATTTGACACCCTCATCTCTCGGAATTTGACGAGAATTGGTCTCAGGGGTAATCAGGGGCTCTGAATCCACCTGTAACAATTTCAGGCTTATCAGATAAGTATTTTTTGAGTTATGGTGTATCACATTTTTTGTATCTTGCTTTGCAGCGCTAAGTTTGGCGGGCTGTAACTCTAAGACGGATTATTCAAATGCCAAATGTTATATAACATTGAACTTGCAATGAAACAGAGATTAATATGTATTTTTGAAATTTCGAAAACTTCGCTTTTGATATATGACATATCGAGTTTTCTTTTATTTGTATTTTTTGGACTTTGGGACCAAATTTTTTTAATTTTTCATTTCTTTAAAAAAATATTTGGCTCATTGTTAAGAAGTATGCAAAAAATTAGGAAGGTGTTCTTTCTATAAATATATTTATTTTACGTTAAGATAACGGTTTCGAATAGTAATTTCGGGAGGGGAGCTTACAAATGGCGTGGTAAAGCTGACTAGTGACATCACGGGTTACTGAAATTTCAATTAAAGTCTAAGTCATCTGAAAAAAAGTGAAAAGAGGGTTCATCCAACCCTCTTTCCTATAAGCGCGAGGGTGAAAAAGGCTGTTTGGTTCTGACATTGTTTTGGACGCTAACGACCATAGCTGTCCGAGATGAAAGTTACAGGACTCATACATGGTGTCCTCCAGAGGTCTCACAACTTGTATATCTGGGAATTTTTAAGGTTACGTGAGGTCAGGTCGGTCACGTGACATCACTGTTATAAGCCAATGGGGAAATATAAAAACTGTTATTTTGGCGCCGAGAATGATCTAAAACTATCCCACGTACATGGTATCGTGATTTCATGCACTTCTTGCAAAGTCCAATGCTTTTCTTTTGCATTGGTAACCTTGCGTGACGTCATTTATGACGTCACTAGGGTCGTACGAGTTTTTCGTCAATAACTCCCGATCAAATGGAGCTAGAGAGTCGGGAAAGCCACCAATGGACTCGGGGAGACCTTCCGAATCGAATGATATGCCATATGATACCCTTTGCCCAGCTTCGTGACCTGAGGGGCTCTGACCTGACCTTGATCCGAGGTCAACTGCTTAAGTTGACCTCACCCTAGCAAAAAGTATACCATTCGATGCACCTGAGCTAGGTGAACACAATGATGCCAAAATCGCGGCTCTGCGGCCATTTTTTGCGAAGTTATTTACTAAAAACCGAACCCGTAACTTTAGTCACTTGACCTGACCTCAGACGCTACCGGTTAGATTGAGACCTTAAAATCGGGTACCAATCGCTGCGACTTGTTGCGGCACACACGCTCGTTTTTTCCGCGAGGCTCTAGCTCTATTAGAAGCGAAACGGCGTGCTGGGGTCGTATCAACCCCTCCGAACCCCATTTTGTTTGCGGGAAAATGAGGATTTTATAGAAAGAACACCTTTCTAATTTTTTGCATGTCGATTTGCAATGACATGAAGTTTATTTTGAAAAAAATAAAAATTTGAAAAATTTTGGTCCCAAAGGTCATTAGAGGCAAATGAAAAAAGATTAAGGTTTTTGCTCAACAATGAAAATTTTTCATTGGAATTTTTAAATGGTAATATTAATTTTTGATTCATCGCAAGCTTAGTGTTGTTGACTGTTTGTTGGTAGCTTAACCCGTTCTTGAGTTATAGGCCATCTAACTCACCGTTACTAACCGAAGTTAAAAAAATGCAATGCAATATAACTAAAAAAGTTTTGATCTGAGAAGTCTGATATTTTGCCAGGCGTCTTTGGGGCCTATGATTACCCCTGGGACGGATTTTCATTAAAATCTGAGAGATGAGGGTGACGGGCCTGGTACGATCTATCGTGGAATGCCCCCCTTACCGGTCAGTTGACCTGAGGTCAAATTTTCAAGTTGACCTTTCAAGTTCAACTGATCATTCATTCGACGCGTCTTGACGAGAGGAACACGATGCTGGTAAAAGAAAGTTCGTGCAAGGTTTGAGTCGGAAGTTATTGCAGAAAAACCGTTTCCGAAAAAATAGGCTATTTTGGCAGTTTTTGTCCCCTGCAGGCAAAACCGTTGACGGTAGGCCAAATCCGGGAGAATTATTCAGAAAGAGCGTTAATAGGGCTATCAAATGAGCTTTTCCGCGGCGATGTAGCTTTATTAGTTTCCGAACTGTGCGTCGATTTGTTGAAAATTGTTGACATCTGAACTACAAATCGGCGAATTTTGGCCTTCAATGACCTCTCGTGACCTGACCTTTGACCTGACCAAAAAAGTGACCGAAGTGATTTCTTCTTTATTTTTGACGCTCTTTCGAACGTCGCCTTCCGCGCATCGGCTACAAGGCCCAGGAGCCGAGTTAGAAGGGGGAGGGTGTTCAAACACCAACTTTCCCCTCCCCCAGCAGGGCGTGGAAATCCAGGACTCCCAGTCGGGCGCGGGCTAGTGACGTGCCCCCTCCAGTGACGTGCCGCCCTCCGTGCTGGCAGTCCCGTGACGCGCCGCCGCGGCCGCGTCTGAGCCGGCGACTGCCGCCGGCCGCCGAGCCGCTCCAGCCATGACGCTCTGCAAGACGCCGCTGCTGCCGCTGCGAGTGATGCTCTTCTCTTTCTACGGAGGTGAGCCGAGCGGCGGGCCGCCGAGTGGGGGAGGGGATGGCTCCCCCGCGCACAGATCGGGACGGCACCGTTCGCCAATAGGCCACAATCGCGGTAACAAGACACAATAGAAAGATTGCCTGCCAATAGGCGCAGCCACCGGACCCTCCGACTAGCCTAATGACTGCTACCTACCACGTGCGTCCCCCTGAACGCCACGGACACGCACCCACTCACGACTGGTGCTGAGTTAATGCTAAGATGGGTGAGGTGCTAAGTGACCATTTGGGGAAAGGAACAGCAGACGACTGCTGTTTTTGTTGATCATGGCCATGCTTAGCTAGGGAAATTACATCGGCAACCGGGACAATATTTGACGTGATCGTTTGCTGGCCGGCCGTCTGTTTGCGTTTGCCGTGTTGTGTCTGGCTTGCCGTCTGTTTGCGTTTGCCGTGTTGTGTGTGGCCGGCCGTCTGTTTGCGTTTGCCGTGCTGTGTCTGGCGTGCCGTCTGTTTGCGTTTGCCGTGTGGTGTCTGGCGGGCCGCGGCGCGCTGACCGGCGCCGCCCGTCGCCCGCAGGGGTGAGCTGCGTGCTGCCGTTCGTGGCGCTGCACATGTCGACGCTGGGCCTGTCGGCGGCCGAGCTCGGCTGGCTACAGACGGTGCTGCCGCTGGCGGGCTGCGCCGGCCCGCTGCTGGGCGGCGCGCTGGCCGACCGGCTCGGCTCGTACCGGCCGCTGCTGGTGGGCGCGCTGCTGCTCTGCGCCGCCGCCTACCCGTGCCTGATGCTGGTGCCGGCCGTGCAGCCGCCGCCGCCGGCCGACGCCGAGCTGGAGGCGCTCACCTTCCTCTGCACCGACCAGGGCGGCCTGCTGGCCGCGGCGCGCTGCCAGCAGCCGTGTCGGCTCGGCGACCCGCGACCGCGCCAGTACTACCTGGAGCGGTGCGCGTTCACGTGCCGGCCCGGCGTGCCGCTGCCGTCGGGCCTGCCGCACCTCTGCCTCACCTCGGGCGAGAACACCGTGTGCGAGCTGGTGGCCGACGTCGGCGACGGCCTGGTGGTGAACGGCTCGGTGCCGCGCCTGCTGGAGCAGCCTGACGAGCGGCGCCAGTGCAGCTACCCGCTGGTGGACCTGGCGCGCGGCCACCAGACGTTCGACGCGCTGACGTGCCGCGCGCCGCCGCAGTGCCACGTCAGCTGCCACGCGCGCCAGCTGAGCGTGGGCGCGCCGCCGCTGTGGGCGGCCGGCCGGTGTCGGCGGCCGCCGCCCGACGGCCGGCTCACCTTCTGGCTGTACTTTGGCCTGCGCGCCGTCACCGAGCTGTGCCTGCCGCTGGCACTGGTGCTGGTGAACACCAGCGCGCTGGCGCTCTGCCGCCGGCACGGCTCCGACTACGGCTGGGAGGCCGCCTGCGGCCTGCTCGGACTCGTGACGTTCGCGCCCATCTGCGGCTACCTGATCGACGTGCACGAGAAGCTCTTCAAATACCTTGACTTCAGGCCCAGTTTCTACGTGTTCTGCGCGCTGATGCTCATCTGCGTGATCCTAGCCTCGGTGGTGCCGGTGCCTCCGGCGCCGACCGGCCGGCGCGACTACCTGCGCCCGCTCGCCAAAAGCCTGTGCAACCTCGAGTTTTTCAGCGTTCTGTGCGTGCTGATGCTCCTCGGCACGCTGTGGGGTTTCCTGGAGGCGTACCTGTACGATCACGTGAGCGCGCTGGGCGGCTCTCAGCTGCAGAACGGTCTGAGCCTGGCGGCGGGCACGGCGCTGCTGCTGCCCTTCCTGGCCAGGGCCGAGCCGCTCATCAACTACTGCGGCCACCACCACATCTTCATCATCGCGCTCATCATATACATCGTCCGATACGTCAGTGAGTACCGGAGCCGGATGTCCTGACACTGAGTACCGGAGCCGGGGTGGGACATCACTGACACAGTACCGGAGCCGGGGGTGGGACATCACTGACACTGAGTACCGGAGCCGGGGGTGGGACATCACTGACACAGTGCCGGAGCCGGGGTGGGACATCACTGACACGGTACTGGAGCCGGGGTGGGACATCACTGACACAGTACCGGAGCCGGGGGTGGGACATCACTGACACTGAGTACCGGAGCCGGGGGTGGGACATCACTGACACAGTGCCGGAGCCGGGGGTGGGACATCACTGACACGGTACCGGAGCCGGGGGTGGGACATCACTGACACTGAGTGCTGGAGCCGGGGTGGGACATCACTGACACTCAGTGCCGGAGCCAGGGGTGGGACATCACTGACACAGTACCGCGGACCGGGGTGGGACATCACTGACACAGTACCGGGACCGAGGGTGGGACATCACTGACACAGTACTGGAGCCGGGGACCGGGGGTGGGACATCACTGACACAGTACCGGGACCGAGGGTGGGACATCACTGACACAGTACTGGAGCCGGGTTGGGACATCACTGACACAGTACCGGAGCCGGGGACCGGGGGTGGGACATCACTGACACGTACCGGAGCCGGGGACCGGGGGTGGGACATCACTGACACTGAGTACCGGAGCCGGGGTGAGACATCACTGACACTGAGTGCTGGAGCCGGGGTGGGACATCACTGACACTCAGTGCCGGAGCCGGGGGTGGGACATCACTGACACAGTACTGGAGCCGGGTGGGACATCACTGACACAGTACCGGAGCCGGGGGTGGGACATCACTGACACTGAGTACCGGAGCCGGGGGTGGGACATCACTGACACAGTGCCGGAGCCGGGGGTGGGACATCACTGACACGGTACCGGAGCCGGGGGTGGGACATCACTGACACTGAGTGCTGGAGCCGGGGTGGGACATCACTGACACTCAGTGCCGGAGCCAGGGGTGGGACATCACTGACACAGTACCGCGGACCGGGGTGGGACATCACTGACACAGTACCGGACCCGGGGGTGGGACATCACTGACACAGTACCGGAGCCGGGGGTGGGACATCACTGACACAGTACTGGAGCCGGGGTGGGACATCACTGACACAGTATCGGGGCCAGGGGTGGGACATCACTGACACGGTACCGGAGCCGAGGACCGGGGGTGGGACATCACTGACACAGTACCGGGGACCGGGGTGGGACATCACTGACACAGTACTGGAGCCGGGGGTGGGACATCACTGACACAGTACTGGAGCCGGGGGTGGGACATCACTGACACAGTACTGGAGGCGGGGGTGGGAATCACTGACACAGTATCGGGGCCAGGGGTGGGACATCACTGACACAGTACTGGAGCCGGGGACCGGGGGTGGGACATCACTGACACAGTACCGGAGCCGGGGGTGGGACATCACTGACACAGTACTGGAGCCGGGGGTGGGACATCACTGACACAGTATCGGGGCCAGGGGTGGGACATCACTGACACAGTACCGGAGCCGGGGACCGGGGGTGGGACATAACTGACACAGTACCGGAGCCGGGGGTGGGACATCACTGACACAGTACTGGAGCCGGGGGTGGGACATCACTGACACAGTACTGGAGCCGGGGGTGGGACATCACTGACACAGTACCGGAGCCGGGGGTGGGACATCACTGACACAGTACCGGAGCCGGGGGTGGGACATCACTGACACAGTACTGGAGCCGGGGGTGGGACATCACTGACACAGTATCGGGGCCAGGGGTGGGACATCACTGACAGTACCGAAACCGGGGACCGGGGTGGGACATCACTGACACAGTACCGGAGCCGGGGGTGGGACATCACTGACACAGTACTGGAGCCGGGGGTGGGACATCACTGACACAGTATCGGGGCCAGGGGTGGGACATCACTGACACAGTATCGGAGCCGGGGTGGGACATCACTGACACAGTACTGGGACCTGGGACCGGTGGTGGGACATCACTGACACAGTGCCGGAGCCGAGGGTGGACAATCACTGACACAGTACTGGAGCCGGGGGTGGGACATCACTGACACAGTACCGGAGACGAGGGTGGGACATCACTGACAGAGTACTGGGACCGGGGGTGGGACATCACTGACACTGAGTACAGGAGCCGGGGGTGGGACATCACTGACACAGTACCGGAGCCGGGGTGAGACATCACTGACACTGAGTACCGGGGACCGGGGATGGGACATCACTGACACTGAGTGCCGGAGCCGGGGGTGGGACATCACTGACACTGAGTGCCGGAGCCGGGGACCGGGGTTGGGACATCACTGACACAGTACTGGAGCCGGGGGTGGGACATCACTGACACAGTACTGGAGCCGGGGTGGGACATCACTGACACAGTACTGGGACCGCGGGTGGGACATCACTGACACTGAGTACCGGAGTCGGGGTGGGACATCACTGACACTGAGTACCGGAGCCGGGGGTGGGACATCACTGACACAGTACCGGAGCCGGGGACCGGGGATGGGACATCACTGCCCACAGTACTGGAGCCGGGGGTGGAACATCACTGACACAGTACTGGGACCGGGGGTGGGACATCACTGACACAGTACCGGAGCCGGGGATCGGGGATGGGACATCACTGACACAGTACCGGGGACCGGGATGAGACATCACTGATACTGAGTGCCGGAGCCGGGGATGGGACATCACTGACACGGTACCGGAGCCGGGGACCGGGGGTGGGACATCACTGACACAGTACGGGAGCCGGGGTGGGACATCACTGATACTGAGTGCCGGAGCCGGGGGTGGGACATCACTGACACGGTACCGGAGCCGGGGACCGGGGGTGGGACATCACTGACACAGTACGGGAGCCGGGGTGGGACATCACTGACACAGTACTGGGACCGAGGGTGGGACATCACTGACACAGTATCGGAGCCGGGGACCGGGGGTGGGACATCACTGACACAGTACCGGGGGTGGGACATCACTGACACGGTACCGGAGCCAGGGTGAGACATCACTGACACTGAGTACCGGGGACCGGGGGTGGGACATCACTGACACAGTACCGGAGCCGGAGACCGGGGGTGGGACATCACTGACACTGAGTACCGGAGGCCGGGGACCGGGGGTGGGACATCACTGACACGGTACCGGAGCCGAGGACCGGGGGTGGGACATCACTGACACAGTACCGGGGACCGGGGTGAGACATCACTGACACGGTACCGGAGCCGGGGGTGGGACATCACTGACACAGTACCGGAGCCGGGGACCGAGGTGAGACATCACTGACACAGTACCGGGGACCGGGGTGAGACATCACTGATACTGAGTGCCGGAGCCGGGGGTGAGACATCAATGACACGGTACCGGAGCCGGGGACCGGGGGTTGGACATCACTGACACAGTACGGGAGCCGGGGTGGGACATCACTGACACAGTACCGGAGCCGGGGACCGGGGGTGGGACATCACTGACACAGTGCCGGAGCCGGGGACCGGGGTTGGGACATCACTGACACAGTACTGGAGCCGGGGGTGGGACATCACTGACACAGTACTGGAATCGGGGACCGGGGGTGGGACATCACTGACACAGTACCGGAGCCGGGGACCGGGGGTGGGACATCACTGACACGGTACCGGAGCCAGGGTGAGACATCACTGACACTGAGTACCGGGGACCGGGGGTGGGACATCACTGACACAGTACCGGAGCCGGAGACCGGGGGTGGGACATCACTGACACTGAGTACCGGAGGCCGGGGACCGGGGGTGGGACATCACTGACACGGTACCGGAGCCGAGGACCGGGGGTGGGACATCACTGACACAGTACCGGGGACCGGGGTGAGACATCACTGACACGGTACCGGAGCCGGGGGTGGGACATCACTGACACAGTACCGGAGCCGGGGACCGAGGTGAGACATCACTGACACAGTACCGGGGACCGGGGTGAGACATCACTGATACTGAGTGTCGGAGCCGGGGGTGGGACATCACTGACACAGTACCGGAGCCGGGGACCGGGGGTGGGACATCACTGACACAGTACCCTCGGACCGGGGGTGGGACATCACTGAGTACTGACACAGTATCGGGGCCAGGGGTGGGACATCACTGACACAGTATCGGAGCCGGGGTGGGACATCACTGACACAGTACTGGGACCTGGGACCGGTGGTGGGACATCACTGACACAGTGCCGGAGCCGAGGGTGGACAATCACTGACACAGTACTGGAGCCGGGGGTGGGACATCACTGACACAGTACCGGAGCCGAGGGTGGGACATCAATGACAGAGTACTGGGACCGGGGGTGGGACATCACTGACACTGAGTACAGGAGCCGGGGGTGGGACATCACTGACACAGTACCGGAGCCGGGGTGAGACATCACTGACACTGAGTACCGGGGACCGGGGATGGGACATCACTGACACTGAGTGCCGGAGCCGGGGGTGGGACATCACTGACACTGAGTGCCGGAGCCGGGGACCGGGGTTGGGACATCACTGACACAGTACTGGAGCCGGGGGTGGGACATCACTGACACAGTACTGGAGCCGGGGTGGGACATCACTGACACAGTACCGGGGGCCGGGGTGGGACATCACTGACACTGAGTACCGGAGTCGGGGGTGGGACATCACTGACACAGTACCGGGACCGGGGGTGGAACATCACTGACACAGTACTGGGACCGGGGGTGGGACATCACTGACACAGTACCGGAGCCGGGGATCGGGGATGGGACATCACTGACACAGTACCGGGGACCGGGATGAGACATCACTGATACTGAGTGCCGGAGCCGGGGTGGGACATCACTGATACTGAGTGCCGGAGCCGGGGGTGGGACATCACTGACACGGTACCGGAGCCGGGGACCGGGGGTGGGACATCACTGACACAGTACGGGAGCCGGGGTGGGACATCACTGACACAGTACTGGGACCGAGGGTGGGACATCACTGACACAGTATCGGAGCCGGGGACCGGGGGTGGGACATCACTGACACAGTACCGGGGACCGGGGGTGGGACATCACTGACACGGTGCCGGAGCCAGGGTGAGACATCACTGACACTGAGTACCGGGGACCGGGGGTGGGACATCACTGACACAGTACCGGAGCCGGAGACCGGGGGTGGGACATCACTGACACTGAGTACCGGAGGCCGGGGACCGGGGGTGGGACATCACTGACACGGTACCGGAGCCGAGGACCGGGGGTGGGACATCACTGACACAGTACCGGGGACCGGGGTGAGACATCACTGACACGGTACCGGAGCCGGGGGTGGGACATCACTGACACAGTACCGGAGCCGGGGACCGGGGGTTGGACATCACTGACACAGTACGGGAGCCGGGGTGGGACATCACTGACACAGTACCGGAGCCGGGGTGAGACATCACTGACACTGAGTACCGGGGACCGGGGGTGGGACATCAGTGACACTGAGTGTCGGAGCCGGGGGTGGGACATCACTGACACAGTACCGGAGCCGGGGACCGGGGGTGGGACATCACTGACACAGTACCGCGGACCGGGGGTGGGACATCACTGAGTACTGACACAGTACCGGGGACCGGGGGTGGGACATCACTGACACTGAGTACCGGGGACCGGGGGTGGGACATCACTGACACTGAGTACCGGAGCCGGGGGCCGGGGGTGGGATATCACTGACACAGTACCGGAGCCGGGGGGGGGGACATCACTGACACAGTGCTGGAGCCGGGGTGGGACATCACTGACACAGTACCGGAGCCGGGGTGAGACATCACTGACACTGAGTACCGGGGACCGGGGGTGGGACATCACTGACACTGAGTGTCGGAGCCGGGGGTGGGACATCACTGACACTGAGTGCCGGAGCCGGGGACCGGGGGTGGGACATTACTGACACAGTATTGGAGCCGGGGGTGGGACATCACTGACACAGTACCGGATCCGGGGTGAGACATCACTGATACAGTAACGGAGCCAGGGGTGGGACATCACTGACACAGTACCGGGGACCGGGGGTGGGACATCACTGACACTGAATGTCGGAGCCGGGGGTGGGACATCACTGACACTGAGTACCGGAGCCGGGGGTGGGACATCACTGACACTGAGTACCGGAGCCGGGGACCGGGTGTGGGGCATCACTGACACAGTACCGCGGACCGGGGACCGGGGGTGGGACATCACTGACACAGTACCGAAGCCGGGGACCGGGGGTGGGACATCACTGACACAGTACCGGAGCCGGGGGTGGGACATCACTGACACAGTACCGGAGCCGGGGACCGGGGGTGAGACATCACTGACACAGTACTGGGACCTGGGGTGGGACATCACTGACACTGAGTACCGCAGCCGGGGGTGGGACCACTGACACGGTACCGGAGTCGGGGGTGGGACATCACTGACAGTGCCGGAGCCGGGGGTGAGACATCACTGACACGGTACCGGAGCCGGGGACCAGGGGTGGTACATCACTGACACAGTACCGGAGTCAGGGACCGGAGGTGGGACATCACTGACACAGTACCGGAGACCGGGGTGAGACATCACTGACACAGTACTGGAGCCGGGGGTGGGGCATCACTGACACAGTACCGGAGCCGGGGGTGGGACATCACTGACACAGTATCGGAGCCGGGGGTGGGACATCACTGACACAGTACTGGAGCTGGGTGTGGGACATCACTGACACAGTACCGGAGCCGGGGGTGGGACATCACTGACACAGTACCGGAGACCGGGGTGAGACATCACTGACACAGTATCGCGGACCGGGGGTGGGACATCACTGACACAGTACCGGAGCTGGGGTGGGACATCACTGACACAGTACTGGAGCTGGGTGTGGGACATCACTGACACAGTACCGGAGCCGGGGGTGGGACATCACTGACACAGTATCGGAGCCGGGGGCGGGACATCACTGACACTGAGTGCCGGAGCCGGGGACCGGGGGTGAGACATCACTGACACGGTACCGGAGCCAGGGGTGGGACATCACTGACACTGAGTACCGGGGACCGGGGGTGGGACATCACTGACACTGAGTGCCGGAGCCGGGGACCGGGGGTGAGTCATCACTGACACAGTACCGGAGCCGGGGGTGGGACATCACTGACACTGAGTGCCGGAGCCGGGGGTGGAACATCACTGACTAAAAGATACAGGGGGCTGATGTCTCTAATCTCTACAAGTCTGCAACCATCTCAACTCTCCAAGGGCTTCATGCTGGCATCTAGGACGTCACGTTATTTTCCAAAGTCCAAACGCTCTTACGCAGCTCTATCCACGTACCTAATCTGTTAGCTCTGGGATAACTTTGTACTTTCTTAGCATAATATGCTCGTTGGCGGGACCTGACATGGTTGTTTGGACATCAGCACATGAAAACAGTTTTTCAGCATTCTTTCTTCATGTAGTCACTGAGCAAGAAGGTGTCTTGCACAAATAAGAGTTGTGTTATTGGTACTGATTACTGATTAGTAAAGTAATATTGTATAAACATTCTATTTTTGTGTACCTATTAGCAAACGCTCTTTGAGGCTCGTTACAACTTAAATAAAGATTCAAGACCTTAGCCTCATAATAGAGCTGAATATATTGCCAAACATGTTATTACAAAATGAGATGACTTAGACTATTTCGTGCGTAGCCCCTTATCAGTTATCAGCTCTGATTTAGTCAAGAGACTTGATAATGGGCTAGCCCTAAACAGTCGTTTCGTTTTTTATCATATATTTGGCAAGATATTCGGCTTTATTATGAAGGTACGATTTTACATTTGCATTGTTTCGTGTTATGAGTGTTTGAAATTTTACATGTATGTTCCTTTATTTGGCACGGGTTTTGACAGGATCAGGCGGGTGCTGGGACGCCCCCAGTGGAGTACAGTTCTCCAGGTATGGCGTTGTGTGTCGGCAGGCTATGCGTACATCCTGGTTCCGTGGCTGTTTCTGGTGGCCGAGTCGCTGGAGATGTTCACCGTGCACCTGGCCTGGCTGGCAGCAGTGCTGTTCGCTGCCAGCCAGAGCCGGCCCGCCACCGAGGCCACCGCGCAGGCCGTCATCACAGTGGCCCACTTCGGCGTCGGTGAGTGGGCGCGGGCCGCCTGATCACCCGCGGCGGGCCGCCTGGTCACCCACGGCGGGCCGCCTGGTCACCCGCGGCGGGCCGCCCGTCCAGCCGCCTGGTCACCCGCGGCGGGCCGCCCGTCCAGCCGCCTGGTCACCCGCGGCGGGCCGCCCGTCCAGCCGCCTGGTCACCCGCGGCGGGCCGCCTGGTCACCCGCGGCGGGCCGCCCGTCCAGCCGCCTGATCACCCACCTGCATCCTGCAGCAGTGGCCGTCTCTCGCGTCTTACGCAAAGCAGTTTGTGTCTCAGACGTAATTTAAGCAACCACTGGAGCACTATTATCTGATGACCTTTGAATTTCAGGGAGTGCTCGAGCACCCCCAAAACCCCTAATTCTTCACCCCTGCGATATTCTGGCAATATGCGTTTCAGAACCTGCCGAAACGTTTATTACCAGTATAGCGCCTTATGGGGCGACTAACGGAGCGAGCGAGAGGGTGGGCCTTGCACGTGCGAAATTTCGAGGGGTACCTCCAACTGACTTGTGCACTGCACCCTACTAACCGGTCTCTAGCGATGTGCCAAATTTGAGCACAATCGGCCCAGCCGTTATCGAGATCTGGAAGTGGCACCCTGCACGTGCGCACGTGCAACATGGGTCCCAACTGACTTTTGCACGGCACCCTACTAACCGGTCCCTAACCGCGTACCAAATTTGAGCGCAATCGGTCCAGCCGTTCTCGAGATCTGGAATCGACCCCTGCACGTGCGCACGTGCAGCAGCACCCCAACTCTGGCACATGGATATGCAGTGCCTAGTGGGTGCCTACCTACATGCCAACTTTCAGCGCAATCGGCCAAGTAGTTACCGAGATATTGCAACAATTACAAAACTGACACCTCTTCGTTTTGCACGTGGCACGTGCATAAGGGGTCACCCATATGCATCGGGAATAGTCCAATACTTGGTAGAAGGAATGAAGCTACCCTACAAAAATTACCGCATGTAAATCGGTCAAGTGGTTGCTGAGATATAAGCCTCGCAAAAGCGTCCACACGGCCGGCCGGCCGGCCGGCCGCTCATACCTACTCAGAAATTTCCGTTAATCTAAGGAAAGACTCCGCTCGCTTCGCTCGCTCCGTAACTAAGGTATTTTGACGCCAAACGATTATGAAAGGTACTTCTCATTCACTCGTAGGTATTGTTAAATTTCACGGAACCAATCTGCTGTTTGGGTAAAGGCTACGCACTCATGGGGCGGAGCCACGTAATGACGTCAGCGCTAAGCTCCGTGATGGCGCTGGTGGCGGGGCTCGAGTGTGGCCGAACGCAAGCCTCTGCCCGGGCCTGAATTGACGTTAGCATTACGAGTGAATGGGAAGTGCCTGTCATAATCGTTTGGCGTCAAAATGCCTTTGTAATAAAAGTTTCGGCAGGTTCTGAAACACACATTGCCATTGCCAGAGCGTCGTCAACGAGCGTTCACGCATTTAAAAATTATCGCAAGAAAAAAGTGGCGTCTCAAGGGGTTTGACGTCTCACGTCTCCCATAGGAGCTGAGCTCTTGGGGGGGGGGGGGGGGGGGGGGGTCGACCTTCGTCCCCTCCGCCACTGGGCGTAGGAACCCTTCCACGACGCGTGCTATGCCTGTTGGCTGTTTACTTCTAGGGAGTAAAATGACCATATAAAATTTAGTTGTATATGTTGTTATTCAGCTGGGACATAATTAACCCGCGCCGTGCTGGTGGCCTGAACTTTCCGCCGAGTGCTGGGGGGGGGGGGGCGTTTTCACGCCCCCCCGTCTAACTCGGCTCCTGGGCCACGTAGCGACACGCGGTAAGCGGCAATCGAAAGAGCGTCAAAAATAAGGACGAAAACACTTCGGTCATTTTTTGGGTCAGGTCAAAGGTCAGGTCACCAGAGGTCACCAAAGGTAAAATGTTGACTATTTCAACATTTTGGAAACTGCCAACGGCTATCTCGGGAACCGATAGAGCTACAGCGCCGCGGAAAAGCGCATTCGATAGCCCTTTTACAGACCTTTCTGAGTAATGTTCTCAGATTTGACCTCAGGTCAACGGTTTAGCCTCCAGAGGGCAAAAACTCCAAAAATAGCCGTTTTTACGAAAAACGTTTTTTCGTCAATAACTTTTGACTCATAAGCGCCATGACATTACTTTTGCCAGCATCGTGTTCCTCTCGTCGAGACGCGTCGAATGAACTATTTGTTGACCTTGAAAGGTCATTTTGAAAATTTGACCTCAGGTCAAGGTCATGACCTGACCGAAAAGGGTCATGTTGCATATCAGTCGATCCGTATCGTCGAGCTGAACACATCTGACGTGTTTTCACCGCTCTAGCACGTCTCTATCAAAAGTTATAGCCAAAAAACTGCTGGCGACCGTTCATGACCTGAGATGACCTCAGGGGCACACAGAGGGGTCACAGGTGCATTTTTCCTATTCAGTGTGTCATGTTTACCTATGAACCGATGTTTGAGAGCGTTTTGAACGATATTCGTCCAAAAGAGGCGCATTTCAATTTTCTCCCATTGACTTATAATGGAGAGGTCGCAAAATTGACCTGACCTTAGGTCACAGATATCAAAAATCCGAGATATACATTTTATACATACTGTTACTCATATCAATCGCTGAAAGTTTCAAAGTGATCGTTCAGTCGGTGTAGCTATAGCGAGCCTTTGAACTTTTTCTGAGGTAAGGTCACTTGACGTGACCTGGTGACCTGACCTTGAACGGCCTAGGTCTGAAATTTTCACAACATGTGCGGAAATGATGTAGGAACACGTGTACCAAAAACGGCGGCGCTGCGCGCCGCCGTTTTTGAGATATTCGCGAAAAACCTGAGGGGGGGGGGGGGGGCGTAAAAACGCCCCCCCCCAGCACGGCGCGGGTTAATGTGTAAAAATGGCACAACGTTTTTACACATGACCTATAAAATCTATGTTGCACATATCCTATCCTATCCAATAGTTCGTCTCCGGTGACCTGGCCTGACCTTGAGCTTAGCCTTTGCATGACATTGTATGCCCTCAGCGCCCGGGCCGCCGCTCCGATATACTTACACATTAGGTACACTTGTCACAAGTCAGTCGGCCTTCGCCGCTAAACATGCATCCGCAGGTAGTGGGGTGAGTTGGCGGGCCACAGAGAAACAAACGGTGGCCGCTGGCCGGTCGCTCCTGCTCAAATGCCGCACGTTGGACGGTATGCAGACGGTCAGAGCCGACGCCCCTCACGGACAATGGGATGCTCCTGCTGACCTGCCGAATGCCGTGATGCCAACCTGTCAAAGACCCCGAATGGCCCCTGTGACCTGTGTATGACCCTGTGTGACCCCTGTGTGTGGCCTTTCTGACCCCTGTGCGTGACCCAATGTGTGTGACCCAATGTGTGACTCTGTGTGTGACCCCGTGTGACCCTGTGTGTGGCCCAATGTGTGACTCTGTGTGACCCTGTGTGTGTGACTCAATGTGTGTGAACCAATGTGTGACTTTGTGTGTGGCTTTGTGTGTGACCTCGTGTGTGGCCCAATGTGTGACCCCGTGTGCCCCTGTGTGTGACCCAATGTGTGACTCTGTGTGACTCTGTGTGCCCCTGTACGTGCCCCAGGTCGCGGTCTGGGCGCCGGCGTGGCGCTCCACCTGCTGCCGCACTACTCGGGTGAGGCGCTGCTCTGCATGGGCTCCGTGGTGGCAGCCGGCGGCGCTGTGCTCTACATGCTGCTCTACTACTGCTGCCGGGCGCTGCGGCCCCACCGCCCACCGTACGGACGACACAAGCGCGAAATGTACAGCAGCAACGGTCAGTGGCGCGCGGTGGCCGCCCGATCGGGCCCGGCCCGCCGCTCGGCGCTGTCCCGCGGTCCCGGCCAGCTGCCCCACGGTCCCGCGGTCCCGGCCAGCTGTCCCGCAGTCCCGGCCAGCTGTCCCGCTGTCCCGCGGTCCCGGCCAGCTGTCCCGCGGTCCCGGTCAGCTGATCGGTCCCGGCCAGCTGTCCCGGTCAGCTGCTCGGTCCCGGCCAGCTGTCCCGCGGTCCCGCGGTCCCACAGGGCCACAGCTGCTCGGTCCCGGCAGGGCTCGTGACGTTCATGGTGCCGTATTGCCGGTCATGGTGTAGACATGCTGCTTGCAATGTTGTCTCTGTCCGTGGGTATCTTGTCTAACAGTAGGTACAGAATTGTCACTGATTATGGTATATTGTAGTACATACAGTGTTGACTCTGTGGGTATAACTATTGTCTACAATAGTGCTGTCCGCGTTCTTCTAGTGGCGATACAGTGGCTGCCTTGTCTAGCGTCCCTTGAAAGTACCGATACACGGGAAAGGAAGTACCGGTGAACCAGCGGCTGAAATCGGTTCGGCCCTCTCCCATCCCTTCCTCCCCAACATCCTCATCCATCCCCAGGTCAACTACTATGGACGTCAAACCTCTTGAGACCCCACTTTTTGCGATAACTTTTAAATGCGTTAACTCTCGTTGACGATATCCTGGCAATGTGCGTTTCAGAACCTGCCGAAACTTTTATTACAAGTCATTTTGACGCCAAACGATTATGAAAGGTACTTCTTATTCACTCGTAATGCTAAGGTCAATTCAGGCTCGGGCAGAGGCTTGCGTTCGGCCATACTCGAGCCCCGCCACCAGCGCCATCTGGTCTTAATGTGGGTAGGTATATACGCTACAGAGCTGGCGGCCGCCCACCATCAAGCCTGGATGGAGCGCGAGAAGCGAGTGACCGGTCACCGGGCAAGGAGCGCCGGAGGAAGCATAGCGCTGAAGTCATTACGTGGCTCCGCCCCATGAGCGCGTGCCTCTACCCAAACAGCAGATTCGGTCCGTGAAATTTAACATCACGAGTGAATGAGAAGTTCCTACCTTTCATAATCATTTGGCGTCAAAATACCTTAATAATAAAAGTTTCGGCAGGTTCTGAAACACACATTGCCAGAATATCGTCAGCGAGAGTTACGCATTTAAAAATTATCGCAAAAGTGGAGTCTCAACTTCAAGGGGTGCGACGTCCATAGTAGCAGCCTTCCCTCCGTCAGGCGTGCCGGCCGCGCCGCGCCGCGTATCGGTAATTCCAACAGAGACTGCGGCTTCTACTTACGCCCGTATGCTAACAAGTAACTGCTTTTGCGCTGTTATCTATGGGGAAAGATGTCACTGAGCTGAAGTCGTCTATCGGGACCAATGCCTTTACTGCAACTTCTGACATCTTGGCCTTTTCAGGTGCTATGTTGAACGGCACATACGCGCCGCTGAAGTCTCGCCACAACGGCATCTGAGCCAGCGCCAACGGGGCCGGTCACAGCGGCTCCAGCGGGGCCGGCCACAGAGACCGGTCACAGCGGCTCCAGCGGGGCCGGTCACAGCGGCTCCAGCGGGGCCGGTCACAGCGGCTCCAGCGGGGCCGGTCACAGCGGCTCCAGCGGGGCCGGCCACAGAGACCGGTCACAGCGGCTCCAGCGGGGCCGGCCACAGAGACCGGTCACAGCGGCTCCAGCGGGGCCGGTCACAGCGGCTCCAGCGGGGCCGGTCACAGCGGCTCCAGCGGGGCCGGTCACAGCGGCTCCAGCGGGGCCGGTCACAGCGGCTCCAGCGGGGCCGGCCACAGAGACCGGTCACAGCGGCTCCAGCGGGGCCGGCCACAGAGACCGGTCACAGCGGCTCCAGCGGGGCCGGTCACAGCGGCTCCAGCGGGGCCGGTCACAGCGGCTCCAGCGGGGCCGGTCACAGCGGCTCCAGCGGGGCCGGTCACAGCGGCTCCAGCGGGGCCGGTCACAGCGGCTCCAGCGGGGCCGGCCACAGAGACCGGTCACAGCGGCTCCAGCGGGGATGAAGACAGCGGCTCCACTGAGGCCGGAGACAGCCGCCGATTTAACCCGACTCGACTCGGGATGTCGCCGCAGCCGCACATCTGTGACAATATCGACGTCAGGACGGCCCACAACAGAACGGAAACATTCCACGCCTGAAAAAAAAAAATGGTGCATTGGCTCACTGGGCTGCAGGGCATAAAATGCTGGAGTGATTCACTGCAGCCACCGTAGCGTCCTCTGTGCGGGTGGACTCCTCCAGTGAACTGTGGTGTCGTGACGGACTCCTCCAGTGAACTGTGGTGTCGTGACAGTCTCCTCCAGTGGACTGTGGTGTCGTGACGGACTCCTCCAGTGGACTGTGGTGTCGTGACGGACTCATCCAGTGAACTGTGGTGTCGTGACGGACTCCTCCAGTGGACTGTGGAGTCGTGACTGACGGACTCCTCCAGTGGACTGAGGTGTCGTGACGGACTCCTCCAGTGGACTGTGGTGTCGTGACGGACTCCTCCAGTGGACTGTGGTGTCGTGACTGACGGACTCCTCCAGTGGACTGTGGTGTCGTGACTGAGGGACTCCTCCAGTGGACTGTGGTGTCGTGACGGACTCCTCCAGTGGACTGTGGTGTCGTGACGGACTCCTCCAGTGGACTGTGGTGTCGTGACTGACGGACTCCTCCAGTGAACTGTGGTGTCGTGAGGGATTCCTCCAGTTGACTGTGGTGTCGTGACGGACTCCTCCAGTGGACTGTGGTGTCGTGACTGACGGACTCCTCCAGTGGACTGTGGTGTCGTGACTGACTGACTCCTCCAGTGGACTGGGTGTCGTGACTGACGGACTCCTCCAGTGGACTGTGGTGTCGTGACGGACTCCTCCACTCTCCAGTGGACTGTGGTGTCGTGACTGACGGACTCCTCCAGTGAACTGTGGTGTCGTGACTGAGGGACTCCTCCAGTGGACTGTGGTGTCGTGACGGACTCCTCCAGTGGACTGTGGTGTCGTGACGGACTCCTCCAGTGGACTGTGGTGTCGTGACGGACTCCTCCAGTGGACTGTGGTGTCGTGACGGACTCCTCCAGTGGACGGCGATGCCGTGACTGTCGTGACCGCACGGCTCGGGCTCCCGGCGGACCTAGAAGTGGTGTTTGGTGTCGTGGCGGCGCCTTAGACTGCCTAATCTGACCGGCGAGGACCTGCGGGCCGTGAGAGCACTGCATTCCGCGTGCTGACTGCAGTACCCGGCCAGAACGCAACCCCGAGGAGTCCGGCCTGCCGAGATGTGCCGGGGGAAGTAGCACGGCGACCAGCGAGCGTGCCGGGCGCTGTGGGCCACAGTCGCTCCTGGACAGAGCCAATGGTCGGCCCCCTGGCGGCGGACGGGCAGACGGTGTTTTCCGCAGCGGCCGCCAGAGGCGCTGTGGTGACGCGCGCCCCGTGATATGCCCTGGGTCGACTGTTGCCTGTTACGCAGCGATGTGCGGGTGCTTGGAGAAGGAATTTCAGTTTCGTTTTGTATCTGTTGTGAGCGCGTGTTCTCTGCAAGAGTCCGATGGCGTCATTAAGTGTCGCGCAGCCTGCATGCGCAGGTCTCGTCGTACCTACTCGGCGGTAGGTACCTCCTTTTTCAACAAAACCGAAAATAGCTCGAAAACAGTTGAAGAGAATAGTTCACTTTCCCGAAATTAGTCTTTTGCAATGGATTAGTTATTTTTTATGCTCAAAATGATCAGCCGAGAAAATTAAACCTTTTTATAAAAAGATTATATCCTATATTCCATATACCTAAAATGGTGTTTGACGCGGAAGCTTATTACGCGTTGACCAATCATCAGGCATCGGTAAAATCCTTTTTGAAAGGATTGCATTCCCAATCCACATTCCTAGTGCCGAAGTGGATTGCATTCCTACCCGCAATCCCCTTTTTTCACTTGGATTGTGATCAAATCCGCAATCGTTTTTTGCAATCCTGTTGTATTAGGTATTATGTGCACTAGTGAATCTGGGGGAGGGAGGGGGGCATAGGGCCGTGCCTCCATCCCAAAATCACCCATTTCTAGCACCTAGTCTTGCGAGTAATTCCTATCTAAGGCACAGGTATTTTATGGGAAATATTATTTGCCTCAAACACCCCCACATTTAAACCTGTACCCAACCAGCGTTTTTTATTTTTAAAACTCGCCCTCAAATACGTAATTTTGCCCTTCCTATGTAGTTCATCAGCGTATATTATTTTGCGCGTTTAAATTAAAAGCGTTTAAATTATTTCAAGTTTCGATGTAAAGCCCTTGATAGCAAAGTAGGGTAAGGTGCCTAATTAGCGACTCCCTTAATTTGAACCGTCATTGCTCACGATCTGTGGGTGCAACTGTGTTACTGGCTTGATTTTCGGAGAGATCGTTCATTTTTCTATTAAAATATAGTCATTTTCTGCCCCAATATTCACTAACTTATTTGTAGTGAGCATTTTGGCAAACCATTGCAAAAAACGCTAATAGGGAACTCTTCCCAATTAGCGACCGGGGAGGGTCGCTAATAAGTCTATGGGTTTCCCCATATTAAAAATGGCAAAAAATGCGACGCCTGAAAAGATGAAATATGATCTCAAAAAGGTAACCTATACGCAAAGCACTCAATCACTCGAACAGGAACGTTTATCCAACACATTTACGTAAGTAAAAACTGATCACGTGATGCACCGAAGGCGAAAAGAAGGCGGAAACCCAAATTTTGCGGGCTATCTTGTATGATATTCGAGGTCCGCGCTGAATTCGGCACCCCTGCGGTCGGTGACGACATTTGACATCCCCTGCCACACATTGCAAGCTTCAGCAACACTTCATTTTCATTTCTCTCTTTTCCCCTTTCTCTCCCTTCTTGAGCTATTTGCGACCATGTCAGGCGCAAATAGGAAATATGAGTTGCGACACATTTTTAACCGCCATGCTGTGCACAGTTGAGCGATTCACTATGGGAAAACGGCAATCAATTAGAAAAGGAATGTCGATTCAGAATAAAAAAGGTGCATCATCCTAATGTGCATCGCTTTTCATCAGAGAGGACCCAAACACACACGTTTTGGATAAGAAACTCGTCATTTTTATTTAAACTCACCTGAAACGTCCCACCAGAAACATCGACGACCGAAAAATAATTTAACTTGATAACCAAAGTATGGCTGACCTTTTGACGATGTTTTTACCCCGTTTTCTCCTGCCAGTTTTTCTGTAGGGAGGTAGGTCGCAAATCGGAAAGGGTCGCTAATTACGCACCTTACCCTACATTAAGCCGATGAAGCCTATCTCATAATTTTCAATCGCAGCTAATCATTTCAAAGCACTAATCAAACACAATCCGGATTGGATTGCAAAAATTGGAAGTATGATGCAATCCAATCCGCAATCAAATCCTTTTTTTGGAATGGATTTCAAATCCCGGTGCAATCCACCAAAAAGGAATGCAATCAGGATTTTGCAATCCTGCAATCACAATCCTACCGATGCCTGCCAATCATGTTGCGTAGTACAAACCCATTGGCTGTAAACAGCATGCTGATTGGCTGACGATGACATGACGTGGCTGCATTTCTCAGCATGGCACGCATTCCTCTGCAAGGCACTGTTTTCGGAAGTCGGAACGAGAAATGGAATATCTTCGTGTAGTGTGATCGTTGGGCCGTAAAAGCTTCTGATTTGTGCTAGTCTCAGCCCAAGCTACAGCCTACAAAACTGCTATGCCAGTTCCAAACCCCACGTTAAAAGTAAACCATTTCCTTTAAGGTGGCCGTCCACTGGTGAGGCGCGCTGAATCTATGGGCTGCGCGTCGACTGCGGTAACGCACGACGAAGTGCAGTCAGAATTCGTCGGCTGCTCGGCGCCGAATTACGCGCTGACGAGTTGAAATACTAGACCTTTTTCAGCGCGTGCTAGGCGCTCTACGATTGCGCGATGAATACTCGCCTAACCAGTGGACGGCCACCTTAATGAGCCAATCATAAATTATGATACAAAGACGCTCTGCGCTCCACACTATCGGCTAGCAAAGTTTTTGACAAACTCGCTCAACATGGCAGTGACGTATTTGGCAGGAATTACACATTTTGTATTTCGTCGCCACACTAGGCGGAAAGTGAAGCCTACGAGTGTAATAAGCTCTTTGGAGTGGCGCATCGCAGCACTTCTTTGTCGAATCACGATTCCTGGATAACTATGACAAAGCTATCGAGCTGTTCTCGGTCCTGTCGAAATGAAGCTTAAAACTACCTGCCATCTGGTGAGACGAGGGCTGCGCATGAACTTTGATCTGAATTCTCATAGCACAAAGTCTCTATTTACTCATATACGTGTAATGTGTTCCGTCGTTTTTATAAATAAATGTGGACTAGACTGTATGCAGGATAAAATAACTTGGGAGGGGGGGGGGGGGGCACCAGGTTTCCTCATTCCACCTAGTGAGAAGACCTCCGATGACTCGTGCCCACAACTGAATGCCTGCAAATTTGACGCGTCGTAAGCTTTGTCGACGCAAGTCATTGAAGTTCAGACAAAGGCAGAATTAATTAAATTAAAAAGAAAATAACAAAGTCCCAAATAAAGATGGTGGAAAGCGTAGCTAAATGACACTCCCACAGAGAGTCAGGGGTGAGGGTGACATGTGTAGTTGGCGACTGTCCAGTCTGGTTGCTGTGCCGGCATACTCATCGCCTTCACCCACGCACGTCACGTGATGCCATCCAGCACACTGAGGTTTGTAGTGCAGGCCCTGGTTCTTTCCATCGTGCGGTACTACATGAGTGTGTACGGGACGCGTGGTGTGACACAGATGACTCGCGTACAGAAGATCATCAACTTTTGTGGGCGGGTCGTCAGCGGTCGCAGACGCAGTGACCAGTTGACCACATCTCCGATGTCATCGAGCGGCTCGGCTGGCTGCAAGCTGATGAGTTAGCCGAGTACCACACCATCTGCGCAGTCCAGCGAGCTATCACCACGAGAATTCCTGAATATATCAGCCATACCATCGTTCCATTAGCCCGCGACCTACATGACCAGGACCACAACACAAGGCACGCCGGCAGATTGACACAACCACGACCCCGAACCGAGACGGGGAGGCGCCGACTGTGTATCAGGGGGGTATCGATGTTGAACGACATTAACTTGGATCCGTATTTGCCATCGTTCCGTCGAGAAGCAAAAAACGCTATTCTTACCAGACGTCACTGAGATGGTATTGGTGTGAATGTCGTGTGCGTGATTTGTGTGTGCTATGATGATGTCATGTCCACTTACCCCATGTTTTATCGGTTTTCTCTGCTTTACGTATCAGGTGAAAAGCCACCTTTTGCTGTGGACCCTTGATGAATACATATCTGTACCTATCTGCTGTGACCGATACGGTGGTGTGTAGCTGTAAGGTTTTTGCCGTGCCCGGGCTGCGGTCGCACCACCGAGATGTCCGCGCCGCGGCACAGCAATGGCACACCAGCTGCGGCCGCCCCGATACAATACCGCCAGCACTCCGCGTCCCCAGCCCGCTCAGCTCCGCGTCCCCAGCCCGCTCAGCTCCGTGTGGGACAACCCAACGCCGAGCGCCGCGAACACCCCTCCAGTGGGGGCCGCGTCTGTCCGCTCAGACGCGGATGACCGGTGACGGTGAGAGGTCCCCGTCGTCCAGCCGCCGCCAACACGCCGAGTGCCCGGCCCCCAGCTGTATTGAGGCTGCGTGCGGCACGGGCGCACAACAGGTCACATTGCACGGTAAACACTCACACGCCTGCCGTCTATGGGCGCGCAGCCCGCCGTCCCGGCCGCTACACGGCCGACGAAATGGCCGCCGTGTACTTCTTGATTTTGGAGGCGATCGACATGTCGACGTACTTGTCGCCGATGGTGACCACCATGCCACCGATGAGGGCCGGGTCCACCTTGGTCGAGTACTTGAGCACCTCGCCCTTCTTCAGGAAGGCCTGGAGCGCGGCCTCGAGCTCCTTCTTGCCGGCGGCGTCCAGCTCCTTGGCCGTGGTCACCTCGCACACCACCTGCGGGGGAGCGGCGCGGGCGTCACACCACTCAGCATCGCCAAAAGTGGGGGGGTCGACCCCCCCCGGTTCTGACGAGTGGGGGGTCGCTACCCCCCGACCCCCCGTCGGCGGGGTCGGGGGGGGGGGTCGGACTCTCTGTTGAGACTCTCAACTGCCAGGATGCAATACACATTGCACATCTTTCCCAGTCCGTTTCCCAGTCCGTTCGCCCGAAGGCTGATATAAGCGCAACATCACACACTTAACGACCGTGAGTAGGTAACTTTTGAAGGAAAATCATCAATGAACGTCTGGGGCTGGTTATTTCCGAGGAAAATTGATCATCCATCATCTCGGTAAAAGTGTCATGCGGAGAACAATGGGCACTACGTGTCGCCTCACGTCATTTCCTGCAGTGATGGCCAGCCCTACATGAGCTCATACAAAACGCGGGCGGCATTACTAATCTGAAGCCTTGAGCAAGGCGATCAAAGTAACTGTCGTTTCGTTTTACGGTGTTACACCTTTTTGCGTTGTTCGATGGCCAATCGTCATAACCGTTTCGGCATCAGTTTGAACAAGCGTCATTCAGCATAACCCATCGGCGAGGTGCATCACTGATGGTCAGCGAAACAGGCTGGGCTCCATTTAACCATTGTGCACAACTCTTTTGTCATTGAGCACAATGTTCGTCACAGGCAAAACGTCATACCAGATTATGATAATGTTTTGACATTTCACAAAATGATTACTCGATGTGCAAAATTCATCGGTACTGTGCGTAAACAATGACTGTTGATTTAAAACTTTCGGCAATGATCGAAATGTCCTATAGCTGTGGTTATCTAGTCATGTTGAATGTTTATTACGAGCGAGCCAGCGCAGCGAGCGAAGCGAGTCTTTTCAATATAACGGAAAAATCTCAGTATGAGCCAGTATGAGTAGTAAAGTAATCTTGGTATGAGCGGCCCGGCCCGGCCCGGCCCGGCCCGGCCTGTAACGCTTTTGAGAGGCTTATATCTCAGCAACCACCGGACCGATTGGCCTGCGGTCTTTTTTATTGGGTAGCCCCATCCCTTCTACCCCGTAATTGACTACTGTTGATACATCTCAGTGACCGTCGTGGCACGTGCCACGTGAAAAGTCAAGGGTGTTCAAGCTGTTTTGCAAAAGTAGTGATTTTTAGAGGCTCATATCTCAGCAGCCGCTTGGGCGATTGGCTTGCGGTAATTTTTGTAGGGTAGCAGCATCCCTTCTACCAAAAATAGGATACCCCCGATGCATGTGTGTCACCCCCAGTGCACGTGCAAAATACAACAATAAGAGGTGTCAAATTTGTTCCCATTTTAATAACTCGGTAATTACTGGGGCGATTTCGCTGAAACTTGGCAAACAGGTAGGCACCCACCAGACAATGCATTCCCATGTGTTGCAGTTAAGGTGCTACTGCACGTGCGCACGTGCAGGGGGCGCTTCCAGATCTCGAGAACGGCTGGGCCGATTGCGCTCAAATTTGGTACACGGTTGGGGACCAGTTAGTAGGGTGCCGTGCAAAAGTCAGTTTGGACCCCGTTTGCACGTGCGCACGTGCAGAATGCCGCTTCCAGATCTCAGGAACGGCTGGGCCGACTGCGTTCAAATTTGGTACACCGCTAGCGACCGTTTAGAAGGGTGCTTTGCGCAAGCCCGTTGGAAGTACCCTCTCGCCCTTCCGCACGTGCAGGGCTCACTATCTCGCTCGCTCGTTCTTCGCCCAAAAGGCGTTTTACTGGTCAATATAACGGAAAAATCTCAGTATGAGCCCGGCCTGTAACGCTTTTGAGAGGCTTATATCTCAGCAACCGCTAGACCGATTGGCCTGCGGTCTTTTTTGCTGGGTAGCACCATCCCTTCTACCCCGTAATTGACTACTTTTGATACATCTCAGTGACCGTCGTGGCACGTGCCACGTGAAAAGTCAAGGGTGTTCAAGCTGTTTTGCAAAAGTAGTGATTTTGAGAGGCTCATATCTCAGCAGCCGCTTGGGCGATTGTCTTGCGGTAATTTTGTAGGGTAGCTGCATCCCTTCTACCAAAGGTCGGATACTCTTATCTATGCGAGTGACCCCCATTGCACGTGCAAAATGCAAAAAGAAGAGGTGCCAAATTTGTTCCCATTTTAATAACTCGGTAATTACTGGGGCGATTTCGCTGAAACTTGGCATACAGGTAGGCACCCACCAGGCAATGCATTCCCATGTGTTGCAGTTAAGGTGCTACTGCACGTGCGCACGTGTAGGGGGCACTTCCAGATCTCGAGAACGGCTGGGCCGATTGCGCTCAAATTTGGTACACGGTTGGGGACCAGTTATTTGTTTGTTTATTGGGGCTTTAGGGCGCGTCGACTGCAAAGGTCATTTTGCGCCCATGGGGACCAGTTTGTAGGGTGCCGTACAAAAGTCAGTTTGGACCCCGTTTGCACGTGCGCACGTGCAGAATGCCCACGTGCAGAATGCCGCTTCCAGATCTCAGGAACGGCTGGGCCGATTGCGTTCAAATTTAGTACACCGCTAGCGACCGGTTAGAAGGGTGCACTTTGCACAAGCCCGTTGGAAGTACCCTCTCGCCCTTTCGCACGTGCAGGGCTCACCATCTCGCTCGCTCGTTCTTCGCCCAAAAGGCGTTTTACTGGTTGTTATTTGTTAATCAGATATTCATGTACGCGGTTTGTCAAGTGTTCCATTGCAACTTGCATTAATGGCCTCTAGCCAATTAATCAACCAGTAAAACGCCTTTTGGGCGAAGAACGAGCGAGCGAGATAGTGAGCCCTGCACGTGCAGAAGGGCGAGAGGGTACTTCCAACGGGCTTGTGCAAAGCACCCTTCTAACCGGTCGCTAGCGGTGTGCCAAATTTGAACACAATCGGCCCAGCCGTTCCTGAGATCTGGAAGCGGCATTCTGCACGTGCGCACGTGCAAACGGGGTCCAAAATGACTTTTGCACGGCACTCTACTAACCGGTCCCCAACCGTGTACCAAATTTGAGCGCAATCCGCCCAGCCGTTCTCGAGATCTGGAAACGCCCCCTGCACGTGCGCACGTGCAGTAGCACCCTAACCGCAACACATGGGAATGCATTGCCTGGTGGGTGCCTACATGTATGCCAAGTTTCAGCGAAATCGCCCCAGTAATTACCGAGTTACTGAAATGGGAACAAATTTGGCACCTCTTATTGTTGTATTTTGCACGTGCAGTGGGGGTCACTCACATAGATCAAGAGTATCCGACCTTTGGTGGAAGGGATGCAGCTACCCTATAAAAATGACCGCAAGACAATCGCTCAAGCCGCTGCGGAGATATGGGCCTCTCAAAATCATTACTTTTTCAAAACTGCTTGAACACCCTTGACTTTTCACGTGGCACGTGCCACGACGGTCACTGAGATGTATCAAAAGTAGTCAATTACGGGGTAGAAGGGATGGGGCTACCCAGCAAAAAAGACCGCAGGCCAATCGGTCCAGCGGTTGCTGAGATATAAGCCTCTCAAAAGCGTTACAGGCCGGGCCGGGCCGGGCCGGGCCGGGCCGCTCATACTGAGATTTTTCCGTTATATTGAAAAGACTCGCTTCGCTCGCTGCGCTCGCTCGCTCGTAATTAACCATGAGATTCCGAAACGGGTGGCATGCGACAGAGAAGAGGAGACTACCGGCGCTAATCCGAGTAGGTATACAGACGGCAAATCGTCGGACTCCTAACCGCTTCGGTACAAACCACGAAGCCGGCCGTCCGTCATAATCGCGTCACCGCCCGAGCGCTGTCATGAAACAACGCCTCCGGCGGCCGGTCGGACTCACGGGCGAATGGTTGACAGTTGGCGAACCGGGCCCGGCCGGCCAGATACCTTTGTGTCCTGGCGTTTGAGGTGGGGTTGACCTATCAAACGCTCTGTTGCCTGTTCATTGTTCAATCAACCGATAACATGTCAGTTACGTCTGTTGGCGCTCATGAACAGATACCGATTTATTTTTTAGATGGATAAATAACCAGAGTTTCGCCACATATGCTTCGCACTGCACTGTAGAAACGCGGTCATATTTATCCTTCTCCGTACATCAGCGGATCTGTTTTCACTGTTGACGAAATGTTGTGAGGAATGCCGAAATTAACATGGGGATGTTTTGGTGAACGACGAAGGGATGTTAACAAGTGACGAAGCATTTATCCAAATCGTCAAAGCATGGATGAAGGTCATCCATGGTCAAAGGTTTTGCCGGAGTTCAATCAGTTATGTCGAATAGCGAAGGTTATACCGACTGACGAACTGTGGAGTGGGATCAGCGGTCCGTTTTGCCCGTGTGCTGAACGTTTTGCCGGAATGCCTCTCACTGTCGCCACCTATACGCAGATCGGGCGAATGGGTTTTGACTATTGGCCAGCGGACAACGCAAAAAGGTGTACTAAGGCGATGTCCAACACCGCAAAGAGAAACCAATAAAATGATGCGAAAACGAGCATTGGAGCGGCATCGATTTTGTCGAGGCCTTCAATAAGTGTGTGCACGCAGCACGTACAACCAAAATTCGAAAATGCCTGCAGTTATTTACAATTAAGCTAGTAACATCAAGCTTTGAGCCTAAAAGGCATTTGTATGATTCATAATAATGATTGTCACATTATGTCTACTACAATCCTCATGCTATGAATCATTACGCTTTATAAATTCGGAAGAGATGAGGGCCAACGCATGTCCCTTGCATGAGGCTGAGTAGGTGGCTCACCGATGATAGTAGCGGGCGACGTGTGGGGGTTGGTGTTTAAGGGTACAAACAGGCAGGCACCGAATGCCACCAATTATATTTCTCCCACTCGCTGCACGCACAAAAGGTAACTATTTATTTTTATTGTGAATATGATGTTTCCTGGTGCCTTTGAAGTGGACAGCTTTGTGCCGATGGGTTTGTTAATTGTAGCGCAGGAAAACGAGAAGGGGCACCGAAGACCAGCCCCCACGTCCGTCTCTCCCAGTCAAATCCGGGATAACGGGTTAATGCGGGTCTCCCCTGTACCACCGTCCCAGTCTCCCCTGTACTACCGTCCCGGTCTCCCCGGATACTACCGTCACGGTCTCCCCTGTCCCGGTCTACCCTGTACCACCGTGCCGGTCTCCCCTGTACTACCGTCCCGGTCTCCCCGGGTACTACCGTCCCGGTCTCCCCTGTACTACCGTCTCGGCGTCCCCTGTACCACCGTCCCGGCGTCCCGAGGGTACCACTGACCTCGCCGCGGTGCGCGGCCATCAGGGTGCGGAAGGAAGCGGCCACGGCGTCCAGGTGGGTCAGCCGGCCGTTCTCGGCCATCAGCACCAGCAGGTTCTTGGTGGCGTCCGTCGTCTTCTTCTTGGAGGCCACCACCTCCATCGCCTGCCGCTTGGCCTCCTTCTTCAGCGTCGGGTTCAGCACGAACTCGCGGAACGGCACGTCGCTCTTCAGCAGGGCCTGTACCTCGATCAGGTCCTTCTCCACCTTTTCCAGTTGCTTGTTCTTTGAGGCGGCCGAGTAGAGCGCAGACGCATAGCGGCCCTCGACGCCAAACACCTGTGCACACGGACAACACACGGCGTCACCCTATGACACTCCCATAGCACCCTGGATGAGTTGGATTCTAAAAATTGAATTTGCCGTGGGGCCTTGAGGATCCTGGTCTTGATTTTTAGTCACGGCACAAGTCTGGATGAGATCATACAGAATATACTGAAGTCTCAGCAATTTTCGGCAGGTTCTGACCTCCATCTAGCGGGAGAATTGTCGCCAGGAAGGTGGAAGCCGAGGGAAAACCTGGCTCGGCCTGTAACGCTTCTAAGAAGCTTATATATCAGATGCCGCTGGTCAGGCCCGGAGCCGACATATCAGAGGCAGCTGCTTGCGGATTGACCAAAATAAACTGATCCCTTCGAAAGTTCAAAAACCTGATAATCCCGTTAAAATAATTAAGCAGCATATCATTTGATGCGCATTGACGTGCTGAGTTCTATGTATAAGCCAGAAACTGACTGGTTATAGGCAATTTTTCCTTTACATATTTATGTATAAAAAAATGTTAACCTAGAGTCACCAAATTCGCAAAGAGGCGAAATTTCCATCCTCCTCTGTCCACCTACCATGTGAACTTAGTCTTTCTAAATGCCATAGGAACCAATCACCACAGACAGACCGGGGGGGGGGGGGGGGGTCGTATCAACCTCCCCTGGCCGTCCGTGTTATGAAAAAGACCCTGGTCTGGCGAGGGTTCACGTCCAATGCGAACAGCAGCGCCCAGTCAATGGCTCACAGGTCGGGCTACGGTTTTAGTTAGGAAAATCGAATTCAATAGCATAACCACGCAACAGTTAAACGGATTAGCAGAGCAAAAGCCCACAGCAAGCAGGATTGTTGTGCGAGTTGAGCAGATGGTCGTCGTTGTCTAGGCCTCAGTACAGTCAGGTCAGGTAATTTCGGGCAGCAGGAGAAGTTTGATGGAGTGTTAATCAAAATGCTTAAACAGCACCATACGATTTCTATGAATCAATAACTAATTCAGTTCACATGAACGTTAAACCATATAATTTCTTTCTGTTAAAATAAGATTGAAACCTTCCTTGATATTTTCAGACACAAAACCCACTGGCAGTTAAATCGTGGTTTTATGAAGCTTATTAGTAGGTACCTACCAGTATAATGCCTTTTGACGACTAACGGAGCGAGCGAGAGGGTGGGCCTCACACGTGCGAAATTACGAGGGGGTACCTCCAACTGACTTGCGCACGGCACCCTACTAACCGTCTCTAGCGATGAACCAAATTTGAGCACAATCGGCCCAGCCGTTCTCGAGATCTGGAAGTGGCACCCTGCACATGCGCCGCACATGCCAAATGGGTCCCATACCCTTACTTCAAAAATGATATAAAATATAACCACACTAGGAGCTAGACATCCATGCTAAAATCTAGACACTTCGCTATGCCGATATGAATGCAGTCTCCCAAAATTATATTTTTGCTTGGGTGTCAGAGGAGAAAATTTCTGACCAAAGAAATGATGAGAGTGAAAAATCGTTGGTCAGGTAAGGCCCAAAAAGAGTGGGAAAATGATGAAAATTATTAATCTACAATTGTGACAGATGCAAAACAACCATTTACGCGACGGCTCTTCCTCAGTGGAATTGGGAGTGGAAATTGGGCTTGAAAACTGGAGGTAAATGTGGAAATTGATTTTCATTTGGATGTCGTTTCCCATCCAAATTGACAAATTTTGGGACACTGTGTGAATGTGACCAGGGGTGTCACATTTTTGTCATTTTCTGCACAAATTGATTGCCATCAAAACATGGTCAACATTTTCTATAGTTGGGTATGCTTGCATGCTTGCATCACCAGCATGTCCATTTTTGGAGTTGCATGTCCATTTATGGAAGTCTTCAAATAGAGGAAGACTTCTACAAATAGAAGAATTGGAATGTACCACAGTTTCCGCAACTGATATGGAAAGTAACATCAAATTGCTCCTGGCACAATGCCTTCGGAGAGATTACGGTAAATGTGTCGATAAAGTACAGTGAAGATAAAAACAATTTAACCTGACCAAACCGATAGTTTACCTGAATTGGAGCCTTGATCATTTCTCGAGTGACGGACGACGTGCTCAGCCTTCGAGCGAACATGAGGCTGGTGGAGGCCATGACTTAGAGTATTTGTGTGTTGCCTTACCACACACGACACCGAAATGATATAAAATTCAAGAAAAGTGTCAAAATCAGTAAGTCGCGCGATTGAAGAACGATGCTAAGCAAAAGAACCACTCAAGGAGAAAAAGAAAAGAAGAAAATGTACGCCGCGGAGGCAGAAGCGCAAAGCTACCAAATTTGCGATGCCACTTTTCTTTTTTGAAGGTATTTTGGGATTGAGATTCGGCACGAAGGAAAGTTAAAATCGCTACTGTGGCAATAAGAACTTCTGAGCGACTTTTGATCTGCCATATGAGCGACTTTTTTAGCGTTTACATGCCGATAACTCAAAAAGTTACCGGCTGATTTTCTTCTTTTTTTCATTATACGAAAGAACATACATTTGTGAGTTTATCCCTCGCCAGACGCCAGGCGAGGGCCTTTTCCATAGCACGGACAACGAGGGGGGGGGGGTTGGTACGGACCCCCCCTGGCGATTGGCTCCTATGGCACTTAGAAACACCAAATTTACAGGGTAGATGGGTCTATAGTAGTTCTCGCCCCTGTACAAATTTGGTTGCTCTAGGTCAATATTTAGGGGGTTTTTGGGGGTATAAGTGTAAATTTTTTGCTAAAACAGTCCAAACGTTTTTCGCTTTTAACTTTTGATCTAATTAAGATAGGGCAAAAAGAAAAGCACCAGTGAACTCAGCACGTCAAGGCGCGTCGAATGATATGCTTGTTTGCTTGCTTAACCCGCGACCTGGTGGGGGGGCTATTTTTGCCCCCCCCCCCCTCCAGACTTTTCGATATATCTCCAGAACCGCTGCGCCGATCGTCACCAAACTTTCAGTACCCTCCCGGACATCAATTTTACACATTATGACCAAAAATTTTCCAAAGGCTATGATAGGTTGGCCGGAAATGACGTCAGAGTGACGTCATGTTCTGCCGTTTTCGATCCAAAAAAGGGTTTCGCGGGAAGAGCTGTCAGGCCTATAGCTTTGCAAATACAGAAAAATGATAAGACATAAAAGCTGTAGATTGGACAGGGCTACAAAACTGCTATCTCGGATGTTTGAAATTTTTGGATATTGACCCCCAAAAATCAAAAAATATATTTTTTGGATATAATAATCGAAAAATCCAATTTTTTTTAATTTCGCAAAAACCGGAATATATGTGATAGTCCTTACCGCCTTCCATCCACATACCAAATTTGAGATTGATACCTCTTTTTTTGGCGAAGTTATAGCGAAAAAACTGTTCAACATTGATGACGTCAAATTTTCAAACTCAATTTGTAGCAATTCTAGACCCCGTAGCGCAAAACAAAGACCACTATTAGACTCCCCGTGACGAGCTGCATCGAATCAATACTCATTTTATGCAAAACTATCAACTTTAAAATTTGAACTTTTTTGGCCTGACCTTGACCAGACCTTGACCTGAACTTCACCAGAAAGTGACCTAAGCCGTACCTGATAGTCTTATAACCAACACCATTGAGTTGGAAATGAAAAATTGGCCATAAAACATGTATCACACAACCTTAGTAAAGTTGGGCTCATATGACCTGACCTGTGACCCTTGGTGACCTGACCTGTGACCTGACCTGGTATTGCCAGTGACCTCTAATAGCAACATATCTACTAGGCAACTGACGCAATACCGCTGATTCTTGACAAAATGCGTTTTTTTCGGTGTTATAGCGCATTCCTTAGAAGACCCGTGAACGGTGAAACCTTTCATCTTTGACCTGACCTGTGACGTCATCGGTGACCCCGAGGTCAATGAAATTTGGTTTCCTTAGACAAATTTGACAGGCCTTTCGAACGCCGTTTGAATTTTGCGGATCCGTCCAGTAGTTTCGGAGATACGAGGGGGGGGCAAAAAATAGCCCCCCACCAGGTCGCGTTATAAACAGACCCCACCAGGGCGTGGGTTAAGTGTACTTAAAAGTTAAGCACATCTTAAGTACATCTTAAGTCTTAAGAATGGTCGAAATGCTTAAGGTTGCATATCATTCGACTCGGCTGTTCAAGAGGAACAAAATGATGCCATTTTGAAAGCTTTATCTTTATTGTGTGACAAGCTATTGGCACAAACGTCATTTGACCTCAGTTGACCTCATTTGACCTGACCCATGGACAAGTACTCCCAACAAAGAAGCACCAAGTGACATAATGTTAAGTACTGTTGTTTCAAAGCACCAAAGTGATAAAAGAAGCGGATATCGCCAGTATTTTCCGAATTGAATATTTTCTTATAGGCTTAACATTACGACGTAATGACCTCGGCTCTAACTGACCTCAGGTCAGCGACATGAAAAAAACGACCTACATGTTATACAACTCGGTGAACTTAAGACATCCTGAAAGTTTGAAGGAAATCAGTTTAAAACTGTGAGTTGGACAGGTGCATAAAGAAAATTGACATTTGACCATGACCTTGTACCGGTTTTTCTGACCTGGTGACCTGACCTGAAACGGCAGAGACCTGAAATTTTCAGGGAAGGTGCCAAAACGCTGCCCCAGAGGGTATGCCAAATTTGGTTTTTTCCGTTTTTACGGTATTTGCGAAAAACCTTACAGAAATATGAATATCTTCTAAACCGTTTGACAGATCAACACGAAACTTGCGGTACTCTCAGCGGCATCAATTTGACAACTTGTGTTAAAATTTCAACTTTCTAGCTAGCATCGCTTGGCCGGAAATGACGTCAGAGTGACGTCATGTCGGCCGATTTTGATGCAAAATATTGAGTTACGGCAAACGCTCTCAAGAGCTTAGTTTTAAAGCCAAATCCAATTTATTTGCATCAGTGGGCTATCGAGGGCAGCGCTTTTCGAGGAGCGCTGTGGTCCGAAGGTTTGGACTTTGAATTGTGAAAAACGCCCGCCCGCCGCAAAACGCAAACACCGCAAAACGCGCAAAACGACGCCCGAAACGCCAACGCAAACGTCGCAAAAAATAAACAAACGCCCGCCCTCCGCAAACCGCAACTAAAAAAAAACGCAAAAACGCCGCAAAACAATAAAACCGCCCGCATCGCACGCCCGCTAACCGCCAACCGAAAACGCCTAAAAATTGCCCGTCCGCCGCCAAAAGCAAACACCGCAAAAAACGAAAAAGCGGCCGCCAACCGTAAACAAATTAAACGCCGCAAACGCCGCAAAACAATAAAACCGCCCGCATCGCGCGCCCGCTAACCGCCAACCGAAAACGCCTAAAAATCGCCCGCCCGCCGCGAAAAGCAAACACCGCAAAAAAAAACGAAAAAGCGGCCGCCAACCGCAAACAAATTTAACACCGCTAACGACGCAAACAAAGAAAACCGCCCGCATCGCCCGCCCGCCCGCCGCCAAAGAATAACACCGCAAAAAACACAAAACGCCCCCGCCCGCCGCAAAACGTGCAAAACGCACGCCCGAAACGCCAACGCAAACGTCGAAAAAAATCGCCCGACCGCCGCAAACCACAAAAAAAAACGCAAAAACGCCGAAAAAAAATAAAACCGCCCGCACCGCACCGACGCTAATTGCTAACCGAAAACGACTAAAAATCGCTCGCCAGTCGCCAAACGCAAACACCGCAAATAAGCGCCCGGCCGCAGCAAGATAATAATTTACCAACGACTGGCATACCGCTAGGATTCCAGAGATTCAGCTTTTTGGCCATTTTCACAAATCAAAAAGATATCTGCAAATATCTCCTAGATGAAAGCGCCCAATTAAAAAACGGATGGCACGTGCGTGTTCCTCGCCCCCAACTTCCTTCAGGTCAATCGTCATTTGGGTCACCTAACGCATTGACGACCGGCTGGGTGGAATGAACATTGCGCCAAGAAACATAAGCATATTGTCAAAAAGAATCCCCAGAATGGTAGATCCCAAAAGTTTGAAACTACCACTTTTACCCACTGGACGACACCTAAAACAGTTGCCGACCGGATGACACCCATTGTTTGGTCATTCACGCCATAGTATGCATCATGGGTGCGCCGAAATGACACAAAGTCCAAATTTCCGGTGTGCAGGGTCATTTTCAACGGCACGTGACACGTGGTTCTGGACTTTTCCGGCCACTTTGCGACATACCCATGGGTAGTGCACCGAATGGTGGTTGATCCGCATGGAAGAAAATGGGGGGTCGTTTCGATCGTTTTCGAGCAATCTGCCGTGGAACGCATTTTTTCATTTTGTCCATTGGCTTAACACGGGAATTTTCAAAGTCACGTGGCACGTGCACCAGAAGGTCCGCGGAGGGGAGACCCATACCAGAACGTAGATCACCTGGCCCACTAGAAATCCTGAAAAAATCAGAATTTTTGGAGCAGCCGTTTTCTAGAGTATCAAGTTGTATACTGATCTCAGGCAGCTTTTGCCAAATTGTCAGGGAACTCAGATTTGTTTTTCAATAGAAAAACACAATTCTAAAGAATAGTGTTTTAACTATTGACAACAAACCTTCGGTTACTCGAGGGCAGCGCTTTTCGAGGAGCGCTGTGGCCCGAAGGTTTGGACTTTGAATTGTGAAAAACGCCCGCCCGCCGCAAAACGCAAACACCACAAAACGCGCAAAACGCACGCCCGAAATGCCAACGCAAACGTCGCAAAAAATAAACAAACGCCCGCCCGCCGCAAACCGCAAAAAAACGCAAAAACGCCGCAAAACAATAAAACCGCCCGCATCGCACGCCCGCTAATCGCCAACCGAAAACGCCTAAAAATCGCCCGCCCGCCGCCATAAGCAAACACCGCAAAAAAAAACGATAAAGCGGCCGCCAACCGCAAACAAATTAACACCGCAAACGACGCAAAAAATATAAAACCACCCGCCCGCCCGCCCGCCGCCAAAGATAAACACCGCAAAAAAAAACACAAAACGCCCGCCCGCCGCAAAACGTAAACACCACAAAACGTGCAAAACGCACGCCCGAAACGCCAACGCAAACGTCGAAAAAAATCGCCCGACTGCCGCAAACCACACAAAAAAGACGCCGAAACGCCGAAAAAATAAAACCGCCCGCATCGCACCGACGCTAACTGCTAACCAAAAACGACTAAAAGTCGTCCGCCAGCCGCCAAACGCAAACACCGCAAATAAGCGCCCGGCCGCAGCAAGATAATAATTTATCAACGACTGGCATACCGATAGGATTCCAGAGATTCAGCTTATTGGTCATTTTCACAAATCAAAAAGTGATCTGCAAAAATATCCTAGATGAAAGCGCCCAATTAAAAAACGGATGGCACGTGCGTGTTCCGCGCCCCCAACTTCCTTCACGTCAATCGTCATTTGGGTCACCTAACGCATTGACGACCGGCTGGGTGGAATGAACATTGCGCCAAGAAACGTAAGTATATTGTCAAAAAGAATCCCCAGAATGGTGGATCCCAAAGGTTTGGAACTACCCCTTTGACCCACTGGACGACACTTTAAACAGTTGCCGACCAGATGACACCCATTGTTTGGTCACCCACACCATAGTCTGCGTCGCGGGTGTGCCGAAATGACCAAAAGTCCAAATTTCCGGTGTGCAGGGTCATTTTCAACGGCACGTGGCACGTGGTTCTGGACTTTTCCGGCCAATTTGCGACATACCCATGGGTAGTGCACCGAATGGTGGTTGATCTGCATGGAAGAAAATGGGGGGTCGTTTGGATCGTTTTCGAGCAATCTGCCGTGGAACGCATTTTTTCATTTTTCCCATTGGCTTAACATGGGAATTTTCAAAGTCACGTGGCACGTGCACCAGACTGTCAGCGGAGGAGAGACCCATACCAGAACGTAGATCACCTGGCCCACTAGAAATCCTGAAAAAAATCAGAATTTTTGGAGCAGCCGTTTTCTAGAGAATCAAGTTGTAGGTACTGATCTCAGGCAGCTTTTGCCAAATTGTCAGGGAACTCAGATTTGTTTTTCAATAGAAAAACACAATTCTAAAGAATAGTGTTTTAACTATTGACAACAAACCATCGGTTACAAATACACGTAGCTCTCAAACTGCTATCTCGAATTTTCAAAATTGTCAAAATTTTGAAAAATATGTTTTTACAATTTGCAAAAAATATACTTTTTTTATTTTTTCAAAAAGTTTTGATTTTTCGCAAAAAAATATAGGTATGTGATAGAATACACAATGATGAACTACTCTAGCAAGTTTTAGCCAAATATCTTCAAAGATAGCCAAGTTATTAGCATTAGGTCCGTAACTATTGTCAAAATTTTACAATTGTAGTTCTTTTTTTTAAAGGACGCTGGCTCAAAGTGCAATATCGAAGCTCTCACGTGAGTTTTGGCAGCTTTAGTGTCTGGCCAAGAATTTCTTACCGAAAAAAAATAATCGATTTCAAATTGTGCACGGTAAGTAGCTGGAAATTGTTTCTTAAAAATGAACATAGGGGAGAGTGGGGTGGGTTGTATCAGTTTTTACTCCGAGACCCATAACCTCGTAACTATCCGTGATAAAGTCATTATTTCCATATTATTTCCTTCCTTGATTCTTCTGCTTTTTTGTGCAAAGTAACTTTTCCGCTACCTCTACCAGTTTTTCCTCTACGGTCTGCCGAATAGAACAATGTTTTTGATACAACTTGCCCCATGGCTTGGGTGAGTTGTATCACATGGTGGGGTAATTTGTATCACTAGGTATTTCACGTTTCAGGGAGTGTGCTTGCTACTGGTTTTGAACATAACAACAACATTAAATGGGGTTAATACAATGTATATGGCCTATGATGTTTCTAACCGGCCGAAAAATGGCTCCAAAGTTAAGGTGCCCGTCTTACCCCACTTTCCCCTAGGTATATTTTTCAAAACCATTTTAAGTACGTTTTTGACAACGTACAGCAATACAAATGGCACCATCGTGTTCCTGAGCTCAAATTGCATCTGATGGGCACCTTTTTTGCTGATTTTTTTTTTTTGCTAAAAATTCCCATGTCATTTTCAAAATTTGACCTTTTCTGACCTGAAAGTGACCTGACCTCCGGTAAATTCAGCTGAAAATAACCTCAAATGACACAGACGACATTATTTTCAAAATCTACGAGTAAAATGGACCATAAAACATGCGTCACGAGACCGATACATGATGTACAATTTTCGTGACCTAGGATGACCTGACCTTAACCTGAAAAAAATCGAAGTAAAAGTTCGGTACCCTCGGGGTATGTAAGGCATCTATCAAGGAGTGCGTAAACCAAAAATGAGCCTGATCGGACTTGTCAGCCGGCGGCCAGAACCTAAATTGCCAACAAGAAAAATGCCGATAATTTTATTTGACCTGACCTGTACCGTCATCGGTGACCTCGAGGTCAATAAAAATAGGTTCCGCTCGACAGTATTTCCAGGGCTATCAGACGCCGTTTGAAATTTGACGATCGGCCCAGTAGTTTTGGAGATAGGAGGGGGTGCTCTGGAGAGCCCCCCCCCCCCCTCAGTCACTCGCGTTATGGAAAATACCCCAGTCATGCACGGGTTAATCTAACAATATAATTATACATATGACAGTTAGAAGCCTGCTAAGTGCAAAATGTCGCCGGCTGAGGTGATCGGCCGACGCGGGAAACGCGGCAATCACTATTTTGTGTTTACACGCTCATAACTCAAGTTTTTACCGGCCGATTTTCAAAATTCTTTGACTGTAAGATTGCCTGTACCATTCGTTCGCTCGTTTCGAACAACATGAGCCCACCTCAGCCCGGGCCAGTTGTGAGCGGCGCTGCACTGACGGCGCCTGTCGGCTGTGGTGCCGGTACCGGCGCGGCGCGGCGGCCGGTCCGCCCAGCGCGCCGCCCCTGGCCCCGCCGCTGCCGGCGCGCCCGCCGTCCGACGGGTCCGCCTATAAAGGCGCCGACACGTGCGCCCGACGCCAGACGGTCGGAGGAGTGGTACGGTACGGTGTGTCGCCATGGCTCCCTCCTGCAGTCCTGTGACGCCGCTGGCCCTGTGGCGGCGGCGCGACTCGACCAACTCGGCTCCGCTGGCGCCGGTGTCGTTCTGCCTGCCGGACGGCGGCCGCCTTCAGCGAGAGCTGCGCATCAACTACAACATGAGCGAGGTGCGCGCCCTGCTGGCGGACGAGATCCAGTTTGATCCGGATCAGGTGAGCACCGGGTCATTGGAGTGAGCGGCGGCGGCTGCTAGCCAGACACGTGGGCACATACACAGCCGGTCGGGGTGCGTACTCCGTCCCCTTGTCCGCGGCCGGTCACTGCCCACAACACAACACCTTCTTCCTAAACCTCGCAGCGCGACACTCACTTACGTATCTGTTGAAAGTCGGACTTCTATCACCCATTCCGTCGTTTCCATACACAGGATATTCAAATCGTTCTCCACGCCGCAGCCCTGCTCAGTGCTCTGCTCAGGGCTGGACAGTGGACAACTGGACAGGCAACGGGCGGCTCCCATTGGAGCGCATCGGGGAGCACACCCGTAGCCGGGTGCAGAGAGTCCTTGGGGGGGGGGGGGGGCTGGACAGTCTGCCCATTGGACGGGCTCAGCCCTGGTAACTCTCTAGAGTGCCTGCCCAGACCAATGTCTCCCCCTCGTTCTTATTCATCCTCCCGGCTCCGCAATGGTCTAAATGGACCGAAAGGGCCTAATCCAACAAAAAAGAACTTTGATGATTCATCATTTAGCTGTTGATAAAACTCATAGGCGGATCCAAGGCGATAAATACTGCGGATCCAGAGAGGCGGCCTCGAACTCCACGGAGGGGGGGGGGGGCATTACCCCAAAAAAGTTTCTCCAAATTGCAAAAACTCCCTCGACTTAGCGGTTCCTTTCGGACTGCTTATGCAGTTAAGAGCGAACTTTTACTAAGAAAAGCTCAGTTTTTATATTCTTGAAAAACGAATAGTTTTCATCGAGTTCGGGCACTGCAAGGAGATCATTAGCCCCTAATTCCCCTTTGGACCCGCTAGTGTCTAGTGATAAGACTACCAACGTCCATGTCCTGAACAGAAGTAGGTTGGTACCCAACTACCTGAGGTGCCTTGTTCGCTCCATGAGCATTGTTCTTTTTGTAAGTGTCCCGTATAAAGAGCCAAAGGGCAAACAGGGCTAAACAAAGTCAGCGACGTCATCCATCTTAAATTATCGGAAGATCGATGCCTACTCAATTAAATACCAACCAAAACCATCGGAAAAGACGAATTGCCGAGCCAATCAAATGTGCTGGGTTCGATAAGAGAAAATAGTAGACTCGGGGCAGGTAGTGTATTACTGAGGCTTCATAAAATCAACGAAATGCCAAAAACCAGGCTTGAAATGCTTAATACGAAGTTGGTATCGCCTATCGCTTTTGCATTGGCAGCCATACCAGGATGGTTGTACGCAATTGAATCTCTAAATCAGACATTCGTTTCTGCGTCGGTACTGACGCGGACGGGTCACTCCGCTGACGGGTCACCCCGCTGACGGGTCACCCCGCGGACGGGTCACCCCGCTGACGGGTCACTCCGCGGACAGGTCACTCCGCTGACGGTTGGTGCTGGATGCGTGTCGTGCTGCTGAGCCAGCATTGCTGCCCGCCGTACTGCGGTGCTGATTTGGCTGTATGTCTGACCGTACTTCCCGCGGAAGGCGCTGGCGGATGCTGTGCGATAGGCGCGCGGCAGCTGGCCTCCGGCCTCGTCTGTGGACGCGCTCAGGCGCGGTGTGCCTTCTTCCGCGGGCCCGCTCCCGGCCGAGAGTGAGTGGCGTCCGTTCCATGTGCGGCCGGCCGGCCGCTGGGTCCGATCGGCCCTGCAGCGCAGTGGTCCGCCCTGATCGGTGCGCACCGCGGTCCGCGCGCTGTCGCTGTCGAGCGGTCAGCCAGGCGACCGCGCGGCGCCAGGTCGGCTCCCCGTCTGGGCCCCTTGGCCCCGGCGATTCATGCCCGGGTGGGTCGGCCACCAATGATGTCCCCTAATCTAGCGGCTATCGGTCCTCAAGCGATGAGGTGAAGACCTTGAGTGGAGCGGCCCGCGAGCGGTATCTGGTCTGCCACAAGGCCTGCCGCCGCCGCCTCGCCCATACGCCGCCGCTGACAGGCCCGCGACCCGTGAGCAGCGTCACTGAGCGCCCAGGGAATGTGGCAGTGGCGGAGGACCCCCGGACCCCGGCGGACCCCAGCCGCGGGAGGACCCCGGACCCCGGCGGACCCCAGCCGCGGGAGGACCCCGGACCCCGGCGGACCCCAGCCGCGGGAGGACCCCGGACCCCGGCGGACCCCAGCCGCGGGAGGACCCCGGACCCCGGCGGACCCCAGTCGCGGGAGGACCCCCGGGACCCCCGGACCCCGGCGGACCCCAGTCGCCCCGCTGAACGGACCTATCGTTAGATACACGCCGCTGCCAGCGATCAGGCAGGCAGGCCCAATGCGCACAGCATCCCTGTCGAGCAAATAAACTAACTGAAACGGACTAGACGCGCGGCGGGCTAAAGGTTAGTTCGCATTGGCCCCAATAAATCGCCGCACGCTGTTGACACTTCAAGGCATTTGGTAACATGAGCTGAGGTCAACTGGGTCAACAATAAATGCGCATCCAAGCCAACGAAACGATTCCCTGGACCTTCAAAATGCGATGGACTGATAAGTTACATGTTTTTATAAGGTGAGGAATTGCAACGTAAAAGAAAGAATTAAAATGGAGCGAATATCTGTAATATTTTCTCAGCTGGGGTCATTCGCAAATTTAGGTTATAAGATATAATGACAACTATATAAACACACGTCAAGTGAACTTGAAAAGAAAAAGTAAAAACGGGACCGAATAGGCATGACACTTGATCAGCTTAGTACATCCTTGTATTATCGCCTATTGATAGGTATATATTGACCTATTGATAGGATATCGCCTTGATTATGAACCTTTTTATCGCCTTTAACACATCCTAAAGTTTGAATCAAAGTTGATGTAAAATTTTGCGTTTTAGGTGTAGAAAGATAAGTGTTATTGCAGTGCTATTTTGACGATGAACCGGCTTTCATGGCCTTGTGACCCGTCCAGAGGTCACTGGGACACAACATTATCAGGATAACTATGTGCCAAATATGTTCCCAATGAGCGTCCGAAATTTGGTTTGTAGGGTAGACCGGGGCAAGTCGCCCCGCCGAGGTAAAACGCCTCACCGATGTTTCTCGGAGCTGGCAGAGTTCTGGGGAAACATCATCTCTTCTATAAAACGTGCACTATATGATCATTATATGAGCAGACTGGAAAGAAATTGTGATGACTCTTTCGGGAGATATAGCCAAAGATGTGTTTTTGGAGTGATTTTTATGTTTTGTTGTCAGATTATGTATCATGGCGTTCTTTTATGGTCCACATCAGGTTAACGACATTTATGTATTTTGAACAACTATTGTCTAACGCTTATCATGCCGGGTTGGTTCGTGTTAAATTATGTCTTGCTGGAGTGCAAGGCGTTGTTCTCTGACCGAACTACGTGATGGGGTAAAACGCCCCAGTAGGTCGCGGGGCAAAAAGCCCCTGGGGCGTTTTACCTCATGTATTGTTCGGGCTACCCACTTTCTAATGTTCGGTAGCTGGCGAACAGTAAGTTTCTATGCCTTTATGTGTATTTTTCTCAGCAACTGGATGGCAAAGGAAGTATTTTGTTAACATTCGCATTGCAATAATTTATTATTTGGTCTTATGAGGTAGGTGAAAAACCTGCTCATATAATAGTGTCATAGCTGAACACCTGACAGGATGGAATGTGCTAACTTCAGTGCCGTGCCTCCAGAGGTCTAACGGACCTCTCACATAAGATTTAGCCAACTACCATGTTAAATCTTTAATCTAAAGTATGGGGCTACTTGCCCCAGGCCGTGGGGCGTTTTGCCCTGGGGTTGGGGCAAAATGCCCCATTTGCAGTTGCTTCACAAATCACTTCCTAGCTTGGAGTCCGATCATAAGTGAATGAATTTGAGGGGTGCAATTTAAAGTAAAATGTCCAAAGAACGCATTGAGCACTGATTTGGCCTTCCAGGTGATGTGGGACAAAATTTATGTAGCAAAATAAATTATCTGGGGCGTCTTGCCCCAGGCTACCCTACCATTATCGTGCCATTATCGTTTTTTGCGCTATCTGTGAAAAAACGTAGTCACTCCGATGCCGCTAAATTACCTACTCAAACTTTACCCTCACTATCAGGGTATATAGAACAACGGGTACACCAACGACGCGGAAAGCGCCCATTTTACCTGGATGAGTTACATGGAAGGTGATATATTTTTTGAATATGGAATAAATAGAGTATTCCATTATGACGAGTAAAGCCAAATTCATAAAGCAGTTATTTTTAAATTATATGAACCAGAAATAACATACTAACCATAGTTTAAAACTTAGAATAAAGTTAGTTGAAAAGCCTATAGTTGATACTAAGATGGAAGGAATCTATGGAAGGCGGAAGTGGCGCAGCTGTTTCATTCTTAAAATGTGTTCGCAAGCAGGATTTGCGTGATGCTAGCGACATCTACTAAGGTAATCGGGGACGCTCATTGGCTGATCGAGTCCGTGAGCAGTATCGCTAACTTACGCTAGTACAGGGTTGAGGCAATGTGCGCATGCGCAGGAACTAGTGCCCTCATGGAGGGGCTTTTGGTACCTCGGGCAGCGCCCAATGCTTTTTGGACCTGTTATGGCCTCCGCATCGAAAAACGCTAGATAAAAAGGTTGAAGAGGAAGCTTTAGGCTACCTTTCCCCACAATAATATTGGCAATTTATCTTTTAGCTTACGTGTGGGGCTCGCTTGAAAAAGGTCGATTTAACATGCAAACCCTATGGGGTAGTAGTTTTTGAGCGCCCATTTGGCCTAATGCTACCAACTGTTACTGGCTACCCCTGCCTCACTATAACTATCTACTGGTTTTGGTGACCTTGTTATCTGACCTGAAATGCCTGACTAAATTTTTAGGGAATGTGATATAAGGATCCGCAATAGGGTATTCAATTTTTGGCAGGGCTACGCGAGCCGCTTTTACGTTATCTAGGAAAATCTTAGGGGGGGGGTGCACTGAGCCCCCTGGCCTGGCGAGGGATACCTATGTTTCGGTCCAGGGGTCTGAGTCAGCTGGCTAAAAAGACTCGCTATGTTACCGGGCGTCCCTGGTCCTGCGCACCTGGCCGGAAACCATCGGCTGCCCCGCGGGACGCAGGCTACTCGGCTTCCCGGAAGGGAGAGAGAGAGAGAGAGAGAGAGAGAGAGAGAGAGAGGGGGGGGGGGGGGTGGGAGGGGGACGGGGATTCCCGGGGTCCCGAGCGAAGGGCTGCCAGTCCCGGCGGGGCACGACGTACTGGACTGGGTGTCGCGGGCCTGGCGGACACGCTGAGCACCTGACAGGATCACCGCTGCCGCGGCTGCAGGCACTGCCAGTTCAGGAATGCGTCTCGACATTCCATGACTCGTTACCTCGACATTCCATGACTGAATAACACGGGCACCACGCTGTGCAGTGTTTACCTTCACGGCTTAGCCGTGAGGAATTCGGAGCAGGCATCGATTTCTTTGGGTTGAATGAGTTTGTAGTACCTAATACGCAGCCTGGCTCGATAGCTGTGGTAGTTATGGTCGATGCTTAACCATTAGTTTGCGTGTTCTCGTCGACAATATGAAACTGTCGCGCTTAGATCAGTGTGGTATTTGTCGTCTCCTTGCTATCGGTCCGCCACAGAGCCATGCGACCGACCATGATGTCGATTGGCACACGAGTGAGCTGAATCTCGGGATCGTGCAGCCCCAGCTGCTCTGTGACGCTGCGGTGGCGATCAGGTCCTGCCGCCCCAGCAGCGGCAGCGCGCCCTGCGGAGCTGGCAGGGCCCCCTGTCTCCGCGTCAGCGTCCGAGCCGCCCGGCCCCAGCGCGCGTCCCGTCCCGCCGGCCGGCCCGCCGGCCCGCCCGCTATTTGGGGCGGTGACGCGATGTGACCTCGGGCCGCGATGTGTCACCGCTCTCGGCACCAGAGCTCCATCTGAGTAAATGTCGTACTTTTCTATTCCCGGCCTTTGGCAACATGTACTTGCGGTGATACCGGTGTTTGCAAATGCGTATCTGACTCAACGAAGCGTGGGAGGCACCGACTGTCAGTATACGATGGACTGAAAAGCTACTTTTCTAATAGCGGTTTCGTGCAGCTGAACTTGGGTCAGTGCTGCCCAATTCAGTGTCGTATGGTGCCGAGGCGGGTGCTGTCGGCCGCCGCGGTGACCGGGGGCCGTCCTCGACTGTCAAGCGGGGCCACTCGGACGGCGGAGGACCAGATGCGCGCCGCGCCGTCCGCGGCGGCACAGCCGCGTCACTCGGCGCCGGCCGGCCCGGCAAGGTCACACGCGGCCGCCGAGCGCGGGCCCGTGACCTCAGCGCCACGCAGTGGCATGACGCGCACTGTCAGTGACGGATCAGCAGTTCTGAAGCGGCTGAGCTGGGGACGGCAGGCGCGGGACGTTTGCAGCTGACCGGAGCGCCGCGGGTGCATCTGCAGAGCCGCGGATAGCAGTAGCACAGACCGCGGCCGCCGCCCAATGTAAACGGCCGCGTAACACAGCACGAACGGAGCGCCCGAGCGGCCGCAAAAAGTCGCGTCTGGGCGGCGGCGGACCTCCGGTGCCCCTCTGAGACGGGCCAGCCGCGGCGCATAGCCGGCCTGAAGGGCGGCCGGCACGCGGTGCGGCGGTAAAGGCACCCGTCCTCCCACCTTCAAGAAAGTTAATGAATTGGCATACTGGTGTCGCATGGTTCAGAGCGAGCAAAATGATTATGTACCAAATTTCACCGAAAAATATTTACCGCCTTTTGAGATATTAGACAATTACTCAGTAGCGGAGGAACACCTTCAAGTAAGGGGAGGGGGGGGGGGGGGGCACTGCCAACTTTTGACCCCATTCTTTCCATGCAATGCCCATAGGGCTAATGTTAAAATGGCAAAATAAAGGGGGGCACGGTACCCCGGTGCCCCGATGCTCGCTACGGCAACCAGCTAGTCGCAAAAGACGGGCAAGTAACACACGGTATCGTAGGCCTACCTATCTAGCTCACGTGTATTCACACGCATAGGTCACCTCACGCCAGCTAATGGTTGACGGTGTGTCTGGTCTCATGCATGCAGTATGAAGAGAGCACTGTCAAGATAACACAGCATATTTTCGTACTAGATTTCGATATACGCCGCCTGGTCTGTGCGTCCCTGGCCATGCACTGCACGCTTCTGCCCTGCGTCTGGGGACAGCGGCGCGTGTCTGCCGGAGACCAGTCGGCAGCGGGCTGACGCGCACGCGCGCCAGCCGGCCGGGCGCGCACGATCCACGCACGTGCGTTGGCGGGCGCCGCGCGGCGTCCCAGTTTCCCGCGAGCTATCGACGCGATCGAGGACGAGTGATGTCACACGCGCGCGCGTGCGTCCGGCCCCGTCTGGCAAATTTCTCTTGGCGAAACGAGAGGAGCAGGGTGATATGGAGGACAGCCCGACCCCGGCCGGCGGGCCCTTCCCGACCCCGGCCGGCGGGCCCTATCCGACCCCGGCCGACGGGCCCTTCCCTGGACCCGACCTCGGGCGAGATGGAAGATGCTTTTGCCTTCTCCAGCAGACAGCCAGAGAGGTGTGTCCGCTCTCTTACTGAAAATATTGTCTTTTCGTACAAAATGAATTCAAATTGATAGATTACGATACGAGGTTACAGTTGATAGATTATGTGTAGGTTATTATGCTGTCGACGCAGAGCACAGCGACCGTAGGGTCACTGAGGTGTCCTAGCACCACTGTCACCAGGGGCCTATAACCCGGCCACCACCGTCACCAGGGGGCCTATAACCCGGGCACCACTGTCACCAGGGGCCTATAGCCCGGGCATTACCGTCACTTTGCATACTAGACTGCTTCTAATGCATTTTTTGTTCAGGCAGATTTAGTGTTACGCGGCTATTTTAGAGATGAGAGTGCCGTTAGCCGGCGGAGCCGCCTCCGATATAGGGCCTGTTCCAGCGCCTCCAGAAACCTCCAGAAAGCTCCAGAAAGCTCTAGAATCCTCCAGAGAGCGTTCCAGCGCCTCCAGAAAGCTCCAGAAAGCTCTCGCCAAAGCTCCAGAAACCTCCAGTAGCCTCCAGAGAGTTGAGAGGTCCAAATTTCTCTGGAGGCTCTGGTCTACAATTATGGTGCACATGTGACAATCACGAATGTAAACAAAGGACATTTGACTGATTATTTTACAACTTGAATGTAAAGAAAATTACATTGCTATAATTTTATTTATCTTTTTAACTAAAATTGAAAACAAATTTTGCGTTTCAAGAGAGAACAATCGTCATTCTTTTGGTATCTATGACGCCAATCTCCAGAAATCTCCAGATTGCGTTCCAGCGCCTCCAGTAAAACCTCTGGTAGAGCCTCCAGTCAAGAATTTCTTCTGGAGGCGCTGGAACAGGCCCATAGGCAGCCTCGCCGGCCGGCTGCGCCATATTTGTCGCTGCAGGGCCGGGCGCTGTCCGTCCAGACAGTGTCACGCCATCGGCGACTCGGCGCCACGGCTGGGGCTGCGTGTCAGTCGGACACGTAGCGGGCCCAGCTCCACCGCGCCGCCCCGGCGCGACGGCAGGCAAAGGACGGCCAGCGGGCGCCACGGGTACCGACCGAGCGCAGCGCTCCGGTCACACTCCGGATGGGGAGGATGTTCCCGTATGTAATTTCATTGCCGCTACCAAGTCCCAGTTGACACAGGCGGGCGTCGTTTGGCCTGCAGGCGTGGCTGGGTTGGCCGTGCGCCGCACCCTCGCCAGAGGTCTGACCCTGCCCGGGAAATGGCCGGCCTGTCTGGGCTGCAGCACGGGGGTCCAGGACTGCGACAGGCCCGGCCTGTTAAACGGCCGAACCGCAGAAACCATGTGGCGTTTTCACCCTGCAGCTGTGGCAGAGCTGCATGTCTTGCACCTAAGTGTCACAGTGTGTGACAATGTGTTACAGTGTGTCACAGTGTTCCCACAGTGTGAGTCACAGTGTGCCCACAGTATGAATCACAGTGTGAGTCACAGTGTGTCCACGGCCCCACAGTGTGTCACAGTATGTGCCGTGGCTGTATCGCAGTGTGCCGTGGGTGACGGGTGTATCGCAGTGTGCCGTGGGTGTATTGCAGTGTGCCGTGGGTGTATCGCAGTGGCCGTGGGTGTATCGCAGTGTGCCGTGGGTGTATCGCAGTGTGCCGTGGGTGTATCGCAGTGTGCCGTGGGTGTATCGCAGTGGCCGTGGGTGTATTGCAGTGTGCCGTGGGTGTGTCGCAGTGTGCCGTGGGTGTATCGCAGTGTGCCGTGGGTGTATGGCAGTGTGCCGTGGGTGTATCGCAGTGGCCGTGGGTGTATCGCAGTGTGCCGTGGGTGTATCGCAGTGTGCCGTGGGTGTATCGCAGTGTGCCGTGGGTGTATGGCAGTGTGCCGTGGGTGTATGGCAGTGTGTCGTGGGTGTATGGCAGTGTGCCGTGGGTGTATCGCAGTGTGCCGTGGGTGTATCGCAGTGGCCGTGGGTGTATCGCAGTGGCCGTGGGTGTATCGCAGTGTGCCGTGGGTGTATGGCGTCTGACCTGCGCTGTCTGTCTGACCGGCCAGTTGGACATCTACTGCGACTCGGAGCCGGAGCCCGTCGCCGACAGCCTGGTGCTGGCCGGGCTCGACGTGGAGCACCGCCAGCTGACTCTGCACGTGCAGCTGAGGGAGCCGGCAGCCGCACCGGTCCGGCCGGCCGGCCAGCCAGAGCGCCACCCTCCGGCCGCGCCTCCGCTGAAGCCAGTGAAGGGCCACGACTCGCAGCAGCAGCCGTTCGCGCGGCGCGTGTACGAGTGGGGCATGAGGCGGCGGTGCTCGCTGAGGTGGCGGTGAGCGGGTGAGCCGCGCACGGCCGCCTGAGGGCGACGGTGGACGGCCACCAGAGCAGCACCACAGCTGACCGCTGCCGTCTCCATGACCGGCCTCCGATGGGAAGCCGCAGCCAGTGGGCTATGCACCTCGCTATACAGGTGTGACAGTCAGGGGCACTCGGCGATACAGGTGTGACAGTCAGGAGCTCTGGGCGATACAGGTGTGACAGTCAGGAGCTCTGGGCGATACAGGTGTGACAGTCAATAGCTCTGGGCGATACAGGTGTGACAGTCAGGAGCTCTGGGCGATACAGGCGTGACAGTCAGGAGCTCTGGGCGATACAGGTGTGACAGTCAGGAGCTCTGGGCGATACAGGTGTGACAGTCAGGAGCTCTGGGCGATACAGGTGTGACGGTGTTTACAATTTACCATTGAATTTTTACGAACGATGTTTTGATCAGCTAAGTTATATGTAACGTGCCTTAACGCTCAGATTTTGCATTCCGAGGCCAATATCAAGATAATCATGGTGCCGTTTGCTCTTTCCCTCCCTGTTTGTTTCGTGGTAATTCATTTCTGACAACTACTCACGTTAGGTCAAAGTCTATCGCGCCTTACGGTTTTTGACATCAGAGGTTGTGTGTTTTTGGTCGCTGCTTCAGTGCAGTTGTGCATTTTCTGCCATCAGAGAAATGCTGATGTGGTTTTACTAATGGTCTCTATGAGACTTCTGATACTCGCTTGTCAGCATGTTCCCTGATAGAATTGCATTGATTAGTCATTCCCAGTTGTAAGAATAAGGCGTTTGCGTGTGAAGTGCCTATAGTGTTAAGTGTATATTTTGCTATTCGGATGTTGAGTGCATCGCTGTGCTACGAGAAACTATGAGTCTTCTGGTCACCTAAAGCTGGTTTTGCATAATACACGTGGTAGGTACTCGATAACACATGCTTTTTCCGTTTTCGAACTACCCCGCCAACCATTATCCAAGACTGCCCTGCCCTCAAACTCAGCGACTGGAGCCGAACCTTACGGTAACCCGCGCCCCGCTGGGGGTCCTGGATTTCCACGCCCTGCTTGGGGTTTAACATCCCCCTCGAACTATGTTCCTGGACAACGAAATGGCATGCGGTATGCGGCATTTGAAAGAACGTCAAAAATAAGGACAAAAACGCTTCGGTCATTTTTTGGGTCAGATCAAAGTTCAGGTCACCAAAGGTCATGAAAGGTAAAATACTGCCCATTTCAACATTTTTCGAAACAGCGACACATTGCTCGGGAACCAATAGAGCTACAGCGCCGCGAAAAAGCGCTAAATTTTGGGTACCTGTAGGGAATTGATTGAAGGTTATTGTGACAAAGTTTCAAAAAATCGGTCGAAAATTTTTTTGAGATATCGAGGTTTTAGTGACGTCATGATTTCTGAGTTTTCGACGAAAAACGGCATATGTTCAAAAAATCATATAAAATCACAGGATAGACATACAGACATGCCGTAAACGCCATTAGACCATGCCAATACCTTGATCAATCAAATGACTATCTTCGATTAGGTATTGATTATCGTTCCGCATTTTCCAAAATCTTGAACTGAACCTTGGCAATTTCTCGTGACTACTTCACGACCATGATACATGCATTTCTTAACCTTCCAGGCGGTGGGGGGGGGGGGCATTTTTTTGCCCCCCCCCCCCTTTAGTTTTTTCGATATATCTCGAGAACCGCTGCGCCGATCGTCACCAAACTTTCAGTACCCTCCCGGGAGTAGCTAGCGCACATGGTGACCAAATTTTTTCCAAAGGCTATGATAGGATAGGTTGGCCGCTAATGACGTCAGAGTGACGTCATTTCTGCCATTTTCGACCCAAAAAAAGGTTTCGCGGGAAGAGCTGTCAGGCCTACAGCTTTAGAGATACAGAAAAAATGTTTTACCTAACATAAAAGGTGTGGAATTAAGAGGGCTACAAACTGCTATTTCGGTTCTTCGAATTTTTTGGATTTTGACCCCCAAAAATAAAAAAAATATATTTTTTGAATATAATAGCCGAAAAATCCAAACAGTTTTTTGAATTTCGAAAAAACGGAATATATGTGATAGTCCGTACCGCCTTCTATCTACATACCAAATTTGAGATCGATACCTCTTTTTTTTGGCCAAGTTATAGCGAAAAAGCTGTTCAAAATTGATGACGTCAAATTTTCAAACTCAATTTTTAGCAATTATAGACCTCGTATCGCAAAACAAAGATCACCATTAGACTCCCCGTGACGAGCTGCATCGAATCAATACCCATTTTATGCAAAAATATCAACTTTGAAATTTGACCTTTTTGCCCTGACCTTGACCTGACCTCCCCCAGAAAGTGACCTAAACCGTACCTGATTGTCTTATAACCAACACCATTGAGTTGGAAATGAAAAACTGGCCATAAAACATGTATCGCACAACCTTAGTAAAGTTGGGTTCATGTGGTGACCTTTGGTGACCTGACCTGTGACCTGACCTGGTATGACCAGTGACCTCTAATAGCAACATATGTACTAGACAACTGACGCCCTATCGCTGATTTTCGACAAAATGCGTTTTACTCGGTGTTATAGCGCTTTCCCTAGAAGCCCCGTGAACGGTGAAACATTTTATCTTTGACCTGACCTGTGACGTCATCGGTGACCCCGAGGTCAATGAAATTTGGTTTCGCTCGACAAATTTGACAGGGCTATCGAACACCGTTTGAATTTTCCGGATCCGTCCAGTAGTTTCGGAGAAAAGGTGGCCGGAAGGCCCACCGCCTGCAGGGTTAAATTGAACGTTTTGAGCCAAACACGTACAGTATGTCTAAAAAGTATGTCCCCTGGTTTGGCTCTCCCACAGGAGGCGAATCGGTAACTTGGCTGAATCCCAGTTGCGGCACCCGGCCGCCAGGGTCGCTGCCGCGCGAGCGGCCTTGACCGCTCGCATGTCATTGGCAGTTCGGTCCCTCCCCATCTATACAGAGATGGGGAGGGGAGAAGAGGAGAAGAGAGGGGAGAAGAGGGGAAGAGAGGGGAGGGAGCGGCATCCGCTCGACACTGGGCGATACCTGGCTGACCCCGCGCTCCCTCGCTGACCTCCGTCCTGCCCTCAGGCGAAGACCGACTTCCTCGGCCCGTAGCGGCCCAGCGGAAAACCGAGCTCGCAGGGCGCGACTCCATTGGCCCAATCTTATAAATGGAATGCTGTCGTATTCACGGCATTAGATAATATTAATAGTGATACCAGCAGTGGATGTCGTAAAATACAGTCCAAAACAAACGAAAGCACACGATTGACGCATAATGCGCCCTCCCATTCAAATAAGCCCGCCCACTTCAATAGATGGTGTAGTTTCTTAGGGCGTAAAAGATGCAAAACACTACCAAACTTTTTTTAGCTCGGCCACTGGGACCGTCAATATACAATTGACTGAAATGCATGAAAACCATTATGCATTTAATAGCCGTTTCCTGCACCCAAACTTTAGCCAGTGACGTCCTGTCCATTCTAAAGCGTTTATAAGATTGGTCCCAGCACCCGATTTTATATGAGGAAGTCGTTTAAAAAGCATCTTATCTCTAACCAATTTATTTATTATGGCCACTTTTACAGAACGTCTATATAGCTTTGACTTTTACATTTCTTCCTCGTTCAGGAGCAACGTTTTAACCCTCACCGGACCTTCAGGTTTTCTGAATACCGAGGGGGCGTTGGGGGGTTGGAAGTGAGGTAACAACCCCCTTTGCCGATTCGCCCCTTAATGAGCTCACGAAAGAAACGATCGTGCGCGTCGTTACGAAATGCAGCGATTGGTCTCCGATTCTAAGGACTAGGATCAGCCGATGACTTCTGAGGTTAGGTCAAGTGGCCCAAGGCACAGGTTCGGTTTTTGGTAAATAACTTCGCTAAACATGATCGCAGATCCGCGATTTTAGGAGCATCGTGTTTGTCTAGCTCAGGCGTGTCGAATGGTATACTTTTTCTTCGGGTGAGATCAAGTTAAGGTGTTAACCTCGGGTTAAGGTCAGGTCACAGCCCGTCAGGTCACGAAGCTGGTCAAAGCATAGAGATCTTATATACAATTTAATTTAAGATAGTTTAATTCAAGTCGGTATGAATCCGACTTGACAATTTACTAGGTGGGTTTTGCAGCGCAAAGAAACGATGTAAACGACTTCGGCATGTAATTATAAATCATTGCTAATTTCGATCCGGATGTCGTTATTCAATGCTGGCCTTTGCGCCCTCAGAAAAGTTTATAGTCATGAAGGCTTGCATTGACCCATACTTTCCATTTTTCAGCACCATTATTCGCCGTAGTTGACCAGGTATTTTTCTTCAGCTCTCTCCCGAATCATTTGGCTTAGACCCATGGCGTATCACCCGTGCATCGCAAGACGCACCTACCACACACAACTTCACGATCCCCACGAACCCACATCAGCGTCCGTTCGCTTGGTGTGTGACCCCTTGACCTTTGGCCGCGACAGCTGCCAGCTTGCCGGAGCACCCCTCCCTGCACGCGCTGCCCCGCCCGCTCCCCTCCCTCTCTCCCTCCCCCCCCGGGGTCGTGTCACGAAGGTTCGGGCTTACGCTACTACCGGCCGCTGCGCAGCTGTCACCTAGCGCTTGGGAATGTGTGGCCTGGTGCGGATTCAGCCAACTACCGGCTCGCATACATACTGTACAGTATGTCTAAAAAGAATGTACCGTCGCTTCTACGTGGCGCTGGTGTCGCGAGCCGGTAGTTGGCTGAATCCGCACCAGACCACACATTCCCAAGCGCTAGGTGACAGCTGCGCAGCGGCCGGTAGTAGCGTAAGCCCGAACCTTCGTGACACGACCCCGGGGGGGGGGGAGGGGAGCGGGCGGGGCAGCGCGTGTAGGGAGGGGTGCTCCGGCAAGCTGGCAGTTGTCGCGGCCAAAGGTCAAGGGCCAAGGGGTCACACACCAAGCGAACGGACGCTGATGTGGGTTCGTGGGGATCATGAACTTGTGTGTGGTAGGTGCGTCTTGCGATGCACGGGTGATACGCCAGGTCTAAGCCAAAGGATTCAGGGGAGAGCTGAAGAAAAACACCTCGTCAACTACGGCGAATAATGGTGCTGAAAAGTGGAAAGTATGGGTCAATGCAAGCCTTCATGACTATAAACAACTTTTTTGAGGACGCAAAGGCCAGCATTGAATAACGATATCCGGATCGAAATTAGCAATGATTTATAATTACATGCCGAACTAATAGCGCTGCAAAACCCTCCTAGTAAATTGTCAAGTCGGATTATACCCACTTGAATTAAACTATCCTAAATAAAATTGTTAATTCACTTTCTAACACTGACGTTCTTTATCATACGATAAGTATGGGGTTAACCAAGATTCAGCATCTTCCGCGTTCAAACAATCACCTGTAAGGCTAGAACATTAACCAGCGCCCTGCTGGGGGGGGGGGGTGTTTGAACACACACACCCTTGTGGTTTTTCGCAAATATCTCAAAAACGGCGGCGCTCCGCGCCGCCGTTTTTGGTACACCTTATCATACATCAATTCTACACATGTTGTGTGAAAATTTCAGACCAAGGTCATTCAAGGTCAGGTCACCAGGTCACTTGAAGTGACCTCACCTCATAAAAAGTTTCAATGTCCTTCATAGCTACACCGAGTGATCGATCGCTTTGAAACTTTCAGCGATTGCTAAGAGTAATAGCATGTACAAAATGTATATCTCAGAATTTTGATATCGATGACCTAAGGTCAGGTCAATTTTGCGACCTCCCCATATAAGTCAATGGGAGAAAATTGAAATGAGCCTCTTTTGGATGAAAGACATAACAAACACTCCCAAACACCGAATTACAAGTGGTTTAGATACACTGAACATGAAAATGGTGTCCGTGACCCTTGTTTATGCCCTGAGGTCATCTTAGGTCACGAATGGTATCTAACAGTTTTTCGCAAATAACTTTTGATAGAGGCATACTAGAGCGATGAAAACGCCTTAGATGTGTTCAGCTCGACGATACGGATCGACTGATATGCAATATGACCCTTTCCGGTCAGGTCATGACCTTGACCTGAGGTCAAATTTACAAGTTGACCTTTCAAGGTCAAGTTATAGTTCATTCGATGCGTCTTGACGAGAGGAACACGATGCCGGTTAAAGTAAGCTCGTACAAGGCTTGGGTCAAAAGTTATTGCAGAAAAACTGTTTCCGAAAAAATCGGCTATTTTTGCAGTTTTTGCCCCCTGCAGGCAAAACCGTTGACGTTAGGTCAACTCTGAGACAATTTCTCAGAAAGGGTGTTAATAGGGATATCGAATGCGCTTTTCCGCGGCGCTGTAGCTCTATTGGTTCCCGAGTTATGCGTTGGTTTCTTGGAAATTGTCAACATTCGACCTGGAAATCGGCGAAATTTTGCCTTCAATGACCTCTGGTGACCTGACCTTTGACCTGACCCAAAAAATGACCGATGTGATTTCGTCATTATTTTTTACGCTCTTTCGAACGCCGCCTTCCGCGTATCGCTACGTGGCCCAGGAGCCGAGTTACAAGGGGGGGTGTTCAAACACCCCCCCCCAGCAGGGCGTGGAAATCCAGGACCCCCAGCGGGGCGCGGGTTAATGGCCAGGTAAAAACATGGTCGGGATTTGATTAACCGGATAATAAGTCGATTTTTTTAGTCGGGATTTGATAAGTCGGATTTTTTTACGCCAACCGCATTTTAAGTCAAGTCAGGTCACTGATCTATGACGTCATAAATGAGCAGTCCTAAAATGAACTATGTGGAACTGTCCAAAAATGTCCTAAAAGGAGCATTTTAGGACTGTGTGCACAGTCCTAAAATGTTCCAACTTCGCAACACCCTCAGTGCAGAGCTTTTATAGGGAGATAAAGCTTACAGGATCTTATAGACGTATGGTCGAGAGTAGACTAGATTGCAATCCCGGGATCGGGATCCCGGGATCCCGGCAGGATTTTAATCCCGATCCCGATCCCGAAATTCCGCCAATCCCGGGATCCCGAAAAGAATCAGTTTTTCACCTTAAAAAGAATGCAGCCGCTGCACGAGTCTTGTTTGCACTGTTTATGGTGCTGCGTGACATTAAGCAGATAAACTACTTAGCTGGAACCCCGTATTTCCCGTCCACAATCGACCGTGTTGGTAGCTCTCGGGTATCACCCACAGCGGTTAAGCCGCTTAAATACGTACGAAAAAGGGTCCCGAACGCCAAAAAAAAAAAAAAAAAAATTGCAGCATCAGCGCTGCAACATCTTTATCAGGATCACAGATCGTTCAGCGATTCTGACTTGCCCGTCCGTGGCCGGAACAAAGGAGGTCATCAAGACAGTCTTTGAGCTCGTGTCGCAGAAAGATGGCACAGATGTCACGCAAGTGACGGCAGAGCTCACTGATTCAGACGTTGAAGACTGTAGAGTGGAGTTCTCCCAGTCAGTGAATCTGCTCTCAAAGCGACTTTCGAGCAAATTCTGAGAGACCTTAATGATGAAAGCGGAACCGGAAGGAGGTAAAGTGACCAAGCGACGTTTTGAAAACATTGTGAAATAGGGAGCTGCCAAATTTGGCGTACACTGGTTGCGAGTTTTTAATACCAGCATGGCAATGGCTTGAAACTGTCGCGTTAACTACCAGTAGCGTAGACGAAGAGTGAGTGAGGCGTGGATGTGCTGGAACCCGTCTAGTAAGCGTACCGGTCGACGCACAGTTTTATGAAGGCCAATTGGGAATAAATGCTAATGCTAATCAAATTGAAACGTTTTATTCGCAAATTCAATCGTTTTTTATGCAAATGACATGGTCTAAGGATGGCTTTTGGTTGCCTCTTTGTTTGTGGTAAGCTAAAAGACGCAAAATATGTCAGTAGGAAATCACTCTTACGACATTTAGTGACAAGACCGGGATCCCGGGATCCCGGGATCCCGAAATAAAAACTTTCGGGATCCCGGGATTGGCAAAACGTTCCGGGATTGCAATCTCTAGTGGAGAGGTCTCACAACTTGTATAAATGTATATCTCGGATTTTCTGAAGGGTCGCATGAGATCAGGTCGGTCTCTCACCATTAAAAGTCAGGGCACAGATAACAGTAGTACTACTGTTATCTGTGGTCAGGGGAATATGGAAATTGCTAGTTTGGTCCGGAAATGATATACAACTATCTCAAATTCTCAAGCACACGGAATCGTGATTTCATGCGCTCCTTGCAAGGTCTGATGCTTCAATTTTGCTTTGTTGATCTTGCGTGACGTCATTTATCACGTAACTAAGGCTATCAGTTTTTCGTCAATAACTCCCGATCAACTAAAGCTACCGAGTCGATAAAGCCACTAATGGACATGAAAAGACCTGCCGAATCGATTGATATGCAATATGACCTCCTTTAACCAGCTTCGTGACCTGACGGGCTGTGACCTGACCTTGGCCCGAGGTTAACACCTTAAGTTGATCTCACCCGAAGAAAAAGTATACCATTCGACACGCCTGAGCTAGACAAACACGATGCTGCTAAAATCGCGGATCTGCGATCATTTTTAGCGAAGTTATTTACCAAAAACCGAACCTGTGCCTTGGGCCACTTGAACTGACCTCCGAAGTCATCGGCTGACCCTGGTTCTTAAATCGGAGACCTTTCGCTGCATTTCGTAACGACGCACACAGTCGTTTCTTTCGTGAGGCTCTAGCTCAATTAGGGGCGAATCGGCGAAAGGGGTTGTTTCCTCACTTCCAACCCCCAACGCCCTCTCGGTATTCAGAAAACCTGAAGGTCCGGTGAGGGTTAAAACGTTGCTCCTGGACGAGGAAGAAATGTAAAAGTCAATGCTCTATAGACGTCCTGTAAAAGTGGCCATAATAATAAATTCGTTAGAAATAAGATGCTTTTTAAACGACTTCCTCATATAAAATCGGGTGCTGGGACCAATCTTATAAACGCTTTAGAATGGACAGGGCGTCACTGGCTAACGTTTGGGTGCAGAAAACAGCTATTACCTAAATGCAAAATGGTTTTCATGCATTTCAGTCAATTGTACAGGGTGTTCCAAAAAAAGTGAGCCCCCTAACTTATATTGCTTTTATCTCGGAAACCGTATGTCCTACGATAATGAGAGACCCCTTGTTGGAAAGAACGGTCAATATCGGTTTTAGTAGGCTACCTAGTGTGGTTCTGAATGATCACGTATTACACCGAGAACGACCAGAACAAAATGTGTTGCGAGATCGAGTGAAACTTGGCGACGGCGGTATGCCCCCTAACTATTATTGCTTTTATCTCCAAAACCGTATGTCTTACGATAATGAAAGACCCCTTGTTGGAAAGATCGGCCAATTTCGGTTCTATTAGAACCTATTAGGCTACCTAGTGTGGCTCTGAATGATTACGTATTACACCGAGAACGACCAGAACAAAATGTGTTGCGAGATCGGGTGAAACACGGCGACGGCGGTAAACGTGTATTGCTGACGGCAACGCACGACCGATATTGGAGTGGTCAAAATACTGGTTGAACTAGGTCATCCATTCAGTCTTCATTTTTTTATGATAAAAGTTCACGCGCGAAGAATGAATAAAAGCACGTGAACTGAAATATGCAGTCAGATGTGAAGAAAATTTAACCATATCCGTTACCGCTAAATATTTCACTAAGAATTTGGTATTGAATTGTGCTTTTCACAATGCTGGTCGTGTTGTGCAAGCTATGTAACAGAATTACGACCTATCTGGATGGAATTCGATTGCTCTTTCTAATGAGCGGCTTTCCAAAGCTGTAGGATACACGGTTGCGGAGATACAGTCGATCTTAGTTAGGGGGCTCACTTTTTTGGAACACCCTGTATATTGTCGGTCCCAGTGGCCGAGCTGAAAAAAAAAATCGGTAGTGTTTTGCATCTTTTACGCCCTAAGAAACTACACCATCTATCGAAGTGGGCGGGCTTATTTGAATGGGAGGGCGCATTATGCACGAATCGTGTGCTTTCGTTTGTTTTGGACTGTATTTTACCACATCCACTGCTGGTATCACTATTAATATTATCTAATGCCGTGAATACGACAGCATTCCATTTATAAGATTGGGCCAATGGAGTCGCGCCCCGCGAGCTCGGTTTTCCGCTGGGCCGCTACAGGCAGTCGGTCTTCGCCTGAGGGCAGGACAAAGGTCAGCGAGGGAGCGCGGGGTCAGCCAGGTATCGCCCAGTGCCGAGCGGATGCCGCTCCCTCCCCTCTTCTCCCCTCCCCACCTCGGTATAGATGGGGAGGGACCGAACTGCCAATGACATGCGAGCGGTCAAGGCCGCTCGCGCAGCAGCGACCCTGGCGGCCGGGTGCCGCAACTGGGATTCAGCCAAGTTACCGATTCGCCTCCTGTGGGAGAGCCAAACCAGGGGACATACTTTTTAGATATACTGTACATATCCCTCGCCCGTAAACGGCGATCTGCCACCTTCACCCATGCAGGGGGGGGGGGGTTGGTGCGACCCCCCCCCCCTTGGCGTTTGAAAACGGAGCGTCGTAGAGCTTAGCGGAAAAGACCAACGGATTGCTCTCGCCGAGATCTCGCGATTGGTGGTATATTTTTTGGTCCTAGGTCAACATTTGACCTACTTTTGACCGGTCAAAGGTCAAATTTTCGGAAAAATAGACTTTTTTCAACTTTCCGCGGCGATTGCGGCAAAACGGTGGGAGATATCGACTTGAAACCTTCACTATCGTGTTCCTTGATCAATTCTCTATCGTTTGGTATGTATTTCGTTTCCCTAGCTCTAAAAATGGCGCGTTGGGAGCGCCGGAAGTCGGCAAGGTCACAGTCGGCGGCAGAAATTCGAAGAATCAAAATTTAAATTTTTGAAATCTGATTGTATTTTTGGATTTGGGAGGTCCGTTTGCTCCCTATAGAAGCTAATATTGCTGCATATTCCCATTGAGGTGACAAGAATTAGCAAAATAGTGGTTCGGGCGCTTTTCAAAAATAGTACCGGACGCTGTTCCTCTTGTGACGTCATAGCTCCGTGACCTGACCTGACCCGGTCAAGTTTCTTATACCATATGATAGCCAATACTTGCCCCAACATGCATGGGAAGTTTCATCACGATCCATCAACCGATGTCCGTACCACCGGCAGGAAACCTCGGGCGTTGGCACTCAGTTTGTGAAAATCCGGCCGGAGGCTGTTCCCTTTGTGACGTCATAACTCCGTGACCTGACATGACCCGGTCAATTTTTTTTATCAAAAGATGCGCAAGGTTTGCCCCATAAGGTACCAAAAATTTGGCGGGCGCCGCCGTTTTTGCACTATTTCCGAAAAGCCTCAGGGGGGGGGGGTTGCACCAACCCCCCCCCCCTACATGGGCGAGGGTTAAGATTATAAGGGAGTCATAAATTTTTTAGAGAGTAATGTAACTCCTTTACAGCTACTGTTTTCGTTCGTTCCCAGAACTTTCAGAAATATTCATAGACAAGAGATAAGAGATAAGAGGTGTTCATAGGGTAGACCGGGGCAAGGCGCATCCCTTAATTTTGACTCGTGTGATAGGGAATAAATTAGGGGACAACGAAGGACAGCTTAGCGCTTATGTCAGCCACTGAACATTTATCTTCATAACTCTACGGACAAAATTCATGAGTCGCTCACTGGTAACGTGTCAAAAGGGAAAAACAAGCCTCGCCGGCACAGGCCATTTTGCGTCCTTCGACGGCACAAGGGGGGTTGTACGACCCCCTCCCCTCGCGTTTGGCCCCTGATCGAGCTAGAGCTTCACGGAAAAAACGAGCGTGCTGCCCGTCACGAGAGGAAGCCGATGATATCCAGTTTTAAGGTCCTAGGTCATCGGGTGACCTTCCAGGTCAGGTCAATGACCCGAACATCGGGAAAATCGGGGCCTGTTAGAAAGTCGTGAAGTGTGGCTGCTCTGGGGTTTTCAGGGGTGCTCATCACGAATATCGTGTTAGTTTTGATCAGAGATGATGTCTTCAAGCATTTAGACCAGGTCGGGTCAGGTCAGGTCAGGTCAACCGATAGGGGTCGTGACGGGTATTCGTAATACGTGTGCGTGACTAGGAACTATGTTCTCAAAAACGCATAGTGGCGCGTTCTTAACCCGCGCCCCACTTGGGGGGGGGGGGCTATTCATAGCCCCTCCCGTTTTTCTGCAATACCTTCCAAACCGCTTGACGTATCAACGCCAAACTTTTCAGTTCCTTCGGCTGCATCAATTTGACACCTTGTGTCAAAATATGAACTTCGTAGCTACCATAGGTTGGCCGGAAATGACGCCAGAGTGACGTCATGTTCGGCCGATTTCGACGCAAAACATTGAACCACGGCAATCGCCTCAAAGAGCTTAGTTTTTTAACTAGATCCCATTTCTTTCCATGAGAGGAATCAGAATAGACCGCGCTATCAAAAGGCTATCTCGGACTTTCAAAATTTTGAAATTGTGAAAATTATATTTAATAAAATTCAAAATATAAATTGACCCCATCCAAACAAAAAGTATATCCTTCCACGCGCCTGAGCGAGGCGAACACGATGCTACCAAAATCGCGGCTCTGCGGCCATTTTTTGCGAAGTTATTCACCAAAAACGGAACCGTGCCTTAGGGCACTTGACCTGACATCAGAGGTCACCGGTTGACCTAGGATCTGAAAATTTGGTATCAATCTCTGCGTCTCGTAACGGCGCACACGCTCGTTTTTTTTCCGCGACAGGTTGACCTCAGGTCACGTGACCTCGAGGTCATCATGTATATCATTCGATGCGTCTTGACGAGCTGAACACAATGAGACTAACCACGCGTCTGTATCTTGTTCCTGTACTGAGTTATGGGCCAAAAACCTTTGGTGACCTTTGATGACGTCACATGACCTCACAGCTGCCCAACAGCAAAACAGACCTCAAGGTAGTGAAGGTTGATCGTATATGAAGTCATGTATGGTATATGGGGCCATTCCGACCCGTTTTAGTGGTAAAAACAGGGAGTTGATTTTTCCCCCATTGACTTATAATGGGGAGGTCGCGAAATTGACCTGACCTTAGGTCACCGATATCAAAATTCCGAGATATACAAATTGTAGCTACTAATGACCTTATAATATCCTGCGACTTTCAAAGGCCTCCTACATCTACTGTAGCTCTGGCACGGTGACAAAGTTGCAAAAAAGTGACTTGAGGTTGGGTCATTCAAAGTGACCTGGTGACCTGACCTTAAAAGGTAGGAGGTTCAAACTTGCACACCATGTGTAAAATTGATGAGCTTATAGTCATACCAAATTTCGCGGCGCTACGCGCCGCGGTTTTCCCGCTATTCGCGAAAAACCTCAGGGGGGGGGGGGCGGATATCCGCCCCCCCGTCGGTGCGCGGGTTAAAGGTAGTGTGCCAGCTTTCCTGGACCGTATGGAGTTAATGGCCCAGATAAGGAGAACCGGATTTTTAGAACTTATCCATACCTTCAAAACTCATGGAAACGTCTTAAATTCTTCAAATTTTGAGTACCCCAGTGCGAAATTCGCCCCGACGGGTTGTCGGTTGTACCCCAACCACATTTCACACCACTATGAACAATAAATGCACACACTGAAATCGCTATTACCGATATGCTCATCCAATCAAGTTTCGATAAACCCGTTCATCATCAGCTCCTGCGGTTTCGAACACGCCTGTTAGGTGGTGCGGTAGACCGCGCCCAAAGCCAGGGCCCCGGTAACGTGAGGTAGCCGAGTCAAGGCCGGAACACAGCTTTTAAGCTCGCAAATCGCGTCTCGCTTTTCCCATTGCAATACATGGCATATTTTCAGCTCCAAACACGCAGGTCGTCTCGCTTCTACGCCGCGAAATCACGCCGGATCCTGCTCGGAAAACGCGAGCAAATCGCGAGCGAAACGCAAGCAAAATCAGCCTTGCCAGCCTACAGGCCTGTTTTGACCTGTTCACCAAAGAGGAGGTGCTCGATGGCGACGAAAAACCGACCTGCTCAAAGTGCCAGAAGCGTCAAAAGTGCACCAGGAGCCTCTCGATCCAGAAGTTCCCGCGCATCCTCGTGGTGCACCTGAAGCGGTTCTCTACTCAGGAGAGGTTCGGCGGAAAGCTGAACACCACTGTCGACTTTTCGATGAACGGTCTGGACCTGTCGCCCTACTCGGCCGGACAGACGCCCTGCCGGTACAGCCTATACGGCGTGGCGAACCACTCTGGCACGCTGCTCTCAGGACATTACACCGCTTACTGCCGACACCCGTACACGGCAGAGTGGTACGAGTACAACGACTCGCGGGTCCACGTGATGGATCAGAGAAACGTCAACAGCGGAACGGCATACGTGCTGTTCTTTGAGCTGGCCGGCTCGAAACACCGCTCCGGCTCGACCCACGTCTAGTCATCCAGTCACGGGAGAGGAGCCTGCGATCGTCACCCGCTCGGGCCCTGTGTAGTCGCACCGGCCGGCGCACATTCTGCACGGACAACTCTAGCCAGCGGCCTATCGTGATTTGTGATATTGGGTGTAAGGTGTTGTTAAAAACCAGAACGGTCTTTTTTTATCGTGAACTGTAAACTGTCTCGCACAGCAATACAAAAGCAAAATCAGTCCGGCGCGATTTGCAAGCTGAAAAGTTGAATCTGTTTCAGCTTCTCTGCTCGCGAAATGCAAGCGTAATAGCGTCAGTAACCATGGAAACCAAATAAAGCACCTTGGCTTACGGCAATTTTAACTAAATACTGGCGTGGCCTCCTGCTTTCAGCACATCGGTATTCATTTGATTGACAATTTTATACGTACAGGCCGTTTTCACGACGGAACTTTCGCAGAAGAACTTATTTGATACCTACCTAAAAAGTACCTACCCTTAGAGGCCTTAACATCCCTCAAACTGAAATATTTTATGTTCAAAATAATTTTAGAAGTTTAAATCCGGGCATTTTTTGCCCTCAAATCACTTATTTATTTACAAACACAGCAATTTTTGGTTCTAGTAGCCCACCTTTCGACTATGAGGTATTAAATCAGCGTGGCAACTTGCTCCCTCTTTGCTCCCTCGGGTATCTAATTCCGGAATTCTTAAAAACAAGGAAAGTATATATCGAGTTCTCTTTTATACCTATTAGTTATGTTTTAATGGTGATTAAAATATGACAAATTTTTTAATTACATTTCATATAAGAAAACACGCAAAACAATGAAACAAAAATAATTACGGCAGATAATTACCTTCAGGTATCTAATTCCTGTGAAAAAAAACGAGGGTAAGGAACCTTGTGTTGCTTTTTCTTTTACCGTCATAATTATCTCAAACCATCACAATTTTGAGTTGCCACATTGTCTGCTTCACTACATTCGTGTAAAACTTGGGTGAAGGCTGGTGGCTCAAAGAAAGGTGAAGATATTTCTTTAAGTGCCTAATCCGTGAAATTGAAATATCCCGGCTTTACAAATCTACACTTTTCATTTTCTCCACGATACATTTTTTAAAATTGTTTAAATTTTATCTACATTTGTTAAAATCGGGGCTTTGGTTTTGTGTAAACTAGATCATAAAGTTTACTATAGTTTTGTGTAACCTGATGGCTGAAGAAAATAGTAATTTTGCAAAAATGATGTGCGAAAATTTGTTGCTTTCCAAATCAAATTACTCATACCTATATTTCATTCAAAATTAGGAGGCATTATTACTGTTTTTTCTTGTAACATGAACTGAGTTTGGGTACGGTGCTCCGGAAACGTTGTGGAACTTTAAGCTAGCTAGAGCAGTTTCCATAAAAATTGTTTAGATAGTTGACATGGCTTGTTGACAACTCTTTTGCTGTTTCTAAAAAAGTGAAAAAATATTTTCCTGCATTAAGCACACAAGGCATGTTATTCTCATAAGCTATCGAATGTGTGTGTGTTTTTTAAGCTGTTTTTTTTTTAAAGCTTTTAAGCTGTAACTTCAGTTACTTCACTTTAGAACATATTGCCCAGAATGCGTCACTGATCATGAGCTGGTATATCATATCATATGTAGCAAATACATAAATGAGAATAGTGTGTCATGAATTTTTGTGCATGCTTCTGGATCATCTGTAATTACATCAAAGGCTCGGCTCAAGAGTGTCCTGCCGACCAGCTTATGCCCAACCCTTTCTGTCCGCAGAACGTCGCCTGCGACTCCCGCACGCCGTTTGCCCCGGCCGTCCGTACTGGTCTTCGCGCTGCGAGCCGCGCTGGAGTTCGCGGCGGCGTCGTGGAGCTCCCATCGGGACGGCGTGTGATGCCCGCGTCGAGCTTATAAGCCGTGAGCTTCGATTGGCGGCTCACGCGGTCACCAGCTGTATGTACAACCTCGGCCCCGACGACCCCGCTAATGGCCGAGACCGGCATACCCCCGGCATGGGTCCGCTGTCCGGCGCAGCGCTGGCCGCCCGCATGCTATGCTACTTTTGGCTGTATCGCTGCCCAGCGGGAGCGCGCTCCACGCTGCGGAAGAGGTACACGTTGCGACCCGACTGAGGACTGCAACCGGATGGTGACACGTCGGCCTCTGCGCCCTGGCCGGGGCAGGCGTGACCGACGTCACAGTGGAGGAACGCCCAAACAAGACCAGCCCACCGTCGGAGCAGCATGGAAATATCATGTTCTGCCTGGACGTCGGGCCCGGCGGCCGCAGTGCACCTGCACACGTGCGGAGAGGGGCGCTGGAGGCTACTCTGGAGCTTCTGCCATTCCGCGGCGCGACTGCTGGCAAAACGGCGGCGATTGAGGCGGTTGGGAACAGCTGCAGCAATGGTGATGGCGGTGATGGCGACATGGCGGTTTGGGACTTCATCTCAGCGCGGCCGCCGCCCAGGCGCCGCTGCGCCCGGCTGCTCAGCCACCTACCGGATGGCGGGGTGGCCCTTTCGGCCCTCACGCCCGTTCGGTCTGCGGCCACGTTGTGGGGTGGCGGTCGCGGGGTTAGCGGCGTTGGACTTCGTCCTTTATCCAGACTGCACCGTACCATCTGAACGGATGGATCTGCCAAGAAAGATGACATCCAAGGCGGCTATAAGGCGATCACAAAGCTTCACCAAGAGCTTCTCCTTCATGGGGCCGGCCGGCCGTTAAGTCGCAACACCGGTTGCCGAGTGCCAACAGCTGCGTGCGCTGGCGCCGACGCGTTGTGGGCCGCGCTGCTGATGCCCAAGCTGCGATATCAACCATCTATGAATAAGTGGCAGCGGTGGCGGCTTGTCAGTTGTTAACGTGCCTTGACAGACGTTGCGAATAGCCCGCGTTGGAATCGCATGGTTGGGAACACAACGCAAGTAAAAATGGGCTTCCTTGATGAACCTACTTTTTAAGCATTGTAGCCTTTGTAATTTTGGATGTTTTGCTGTAGATATTATTTTCTACATATATACTATATAGGCACTCACGTGCTTTAAATCGCGCAATGCAATTGAACCATGGTAAAGACAATGATAAATGAACTGAGAGCTGACATGCCCCATGCTTTGTGTGTGTATGTGTGTGTGTGTTGTTTTTTTTTTTTTTGGCGAGTCGATAAAAGTGGTTTTGGACACTGGATGAGTTTTTAGGGGTGTGGTGAGGGGGGATGTAATTCCACAGACCTTCTGTCAGATTCACTAATGCAGTAGGTCTGTGCGGTGTTTAGTTATCGGAGCATTCTTTGAAAGTCGTGAATAGGGCCACCGAGTACCTAAAGCCGTGATATTCCCCCACAAAAACTTCTTTTAAATAACCGGGGATAGGTACATGAGCAGAGTAAATGCTATTACGATCGCCTATCACAATGCTGAGCGAATAGGAAAACCCATAGATGGAGAATTGTGCCGCGTTACGGGTGCTCGGGCGCAGCCAATCCACCGTTACCCCAGCGGTGACCTTGACCCGCATCGTCTGTCTCGGCTCCAAAGCCAAACCGGCGTGGAATTGGGAGCGTTCGAGCACTCATGGTCCAGCGCAATTCTCCACCTAAATCCATTCCTGATACACATTTGCTTGCTCATAGTCATGTAACCCCGGTAAATTCACCCAACTTTCATATTGGTCGCTCCATAGACAGATGGCCACAGAGATCAACTTAAAAGGCCATTGTTGCATTCATTTAGTGGAGATCATTAAAGAGCCGTGACAGGCCACAAGTCGCGTGACATCATACGTGTAACGACCAATGACGTCGGCCTGCAAAACCCAATGGAAGCGGCTAGCAGCGTGCAATAAAACAGGGCGCTGCTTTCTAAATGTCTGTCGTGCGCCATAAATGAATATATTCTTTGTAGCCTGGCAACTCAGTATCTTTTTTTAACTATTGTACTAGTATTTAATAATTTCATAATTCTATAATTGTGCTTACGCTTTATGTTGATATTAGTGATAAATCCTTAGATAAAGTAAATCGATGTGATATTTAATAGAAAAATAGCAAACTAACGCACCATTCATTCGAAAGCTGGGGAACCTACTAAAAAGAACTTCTAAAATTCCTGAGGAACCAAAGGATCAAATGGGGATTAAATAGATGCCTGCTATTCCGTCGTGAAAACGGCCACATTGTATTAAATTGTTTAGTTTTTATATTTCGATGTTTAAAGAAAATCTTAAACGTATCTTGTACTGCGGTCAACATAAAATGAGGAGTCCGTGGAATTTTTTTTTTCAAAAATCACCCCTTCGTAATTTTCTTCAAAATCAGTAAAACATAAATTTGATTAGAAAATGGTAACTTTTACTTCCGTTCGAAAAATTATATGCCTGGCATGTAGAATTCGGGCTGTAGACAAATTTTGAAATTGTGGTCCCATTGCTTAGGATGTTCAGCGTGTTCAAGAGTAATTTCATGTTGTATTTCCGCAAAGCCATAACGGCTTTGTAGACAAAACTTTTCAGAGTGGCAATGCGGGGTAATTTTGCCGGTGCTAGTGGAACAGCTTTAACGGTGCGCTCAGGATCGCTATGCTGGAACGGCCGCCTTGATACGCAGTAGCGGCGAAACACCTTCAATAGAAGCAGTAGCGGCGAAACACCTTCGGCGCGTATGTAGAAAACCAATAGGTCCGGCGAGGGTTAAAACGTTGAAATCAAATATTTTCTGAGAATAATCGAGCGAAATGGACAATTGATGCCCTCGAATGACCTGAACGTTGACCTTATCTTAGCAGTTTTATTTTTGTTTACGAACCACATCGGTTTCTAATGGGCCCCGCCGGCTTATGAGCGTCAGGTGCCGAGCTCTGATGGTAAATGCCAGCTTCTGAAGCTGGACCCACGTCAGCCTCTGGTAGCCCACACTAGTCTTTCCCGTCCCAGGAGACAGACCACCACGCTGAGCTTACGATCACCCAGAATGGGAGCCTCGCCGGCACAGGGGGGGTTGATGCAAACCCCCCTAAGGTTTTTCGCAAATAACTCGCATAAAAAGCGGCTGATCGCGACGAAACTTTCAGTCCCCTTGCATTGATCAATTTTACACCTACCCTGAAAATTTCATGACCCTGACCCAAATGACCTTTGACCTGTGACCTCTTTTCCGAGACCATGTTTGGCCGGAATCGCGATTCGGCGTATGTCGGCTCGCATTAGCCGCGCGTTTGCAAGCTTTTCGTGGTTTCAAACGTTCAAACATGTGATTTGATGCTGCTTCCATACATTAGGGTGGGTGTCAAGGTCACCTGAAGGTCAGGTCAGGTCATTGACCTTTGGTGACCTCGGCTCACTTTTTCGAGTTTTACATGTTTCTAGGCTAGTTTTTGGAGCTGAATTCGAATTTAGCAACCATTTGAACATTTACGAAGTAGTTTTGGTGCCTTCGTAACATGTTACGAAGCTGTCAGAGGGGGTTGATACGTATTACGAATACCCGTCACAACCCCTACCGGTTGACCTGACCTGACCTGACCCGACCTGGTCTAAATGCTTAAAGACGTCATCTCTGATCAAAACTAACACGATATTCGTGATCAGCACCCCGGAAAACCACGTAGCAGCCACACTTTACTTCTTTCTAACAGGTAACAGGCTCTGCTATACGTGCGGACAACCGGCAGCACATATCCGATAGGATTCGCAGCGACGGCCCCAGCTCCCTCTGGCGACACATGCGTCACCTCATTACCGATGGGCGACCAAACCGGGGTGTGCTTCCAGCGGTCACCCCTGACGCCATTAACGATTATTTTGTCGGCGTCGGCCCGCGGGTAGCCGCGGAGGTGGCTGCGCTGGGTCCCGCCCGTGAGGTGCCGGTGCGGCTGCCGCGGGTGGGCGCCTGCGCTTTCACCCTTCAGCCCATCACGCTTAGTCATTTACATCTAGTCATTTTTAGTATGCGCAACTCTTCCGCTAGTGGCACTGATAGTCTTTGTATTCGTACTTTTAAACTCTCTTTTAGCATCATCGGTCCTGTTTTATTGCACATCATTAACTCCAGCATCATTCTTAAGTCTTAACGAGGTACCGTTATCCTGGAAGCACGCCCTGGTACAGTAGGTCTATTAAAAAAGTCCCCAGCACCAGTGGGCGCTGCCTTCGCTGAGCCGAACCCCCGTCTGCCCGTCCCATATCGCGCCGGGCTCAGGTCAGGTAGGGTCAGCGGGACCGCTCGGTCCGGCCCGCGGGCGGTGGACGGGCGGCCGGTAACGCTTTCCGCCAGCCAGCTGTAGAATCCAACAAACGGGACGGCCACCGCTCAGCCCAGCGAAACCGGTGTTAAAGAATGGCAGTCGATGTTCATGGCCACAATGATTATGAGATAGTCATTGTTAGCCCGTGCCCCACAGGAATGCCTAGACTCTCAAGCCCTGTTGGAGGGGAAATGGGGATTAAGCATCATTCTTATAACTCAGCTTTGGGCTTTTAAGTGGTATTCGAAGTAGCGTCAAAAGTAGCAAAAAGAAGAAAAGATACTTCAGCCAATTTTAGATCGGATCAGAGCAAAGATCATGCCACCAGAGGTCATCGATGATACAATTTTGCTTGGACAGGGTGCATTGCGCGCACCGGTGCATTGGGTTTCCGATTTCCATAGATGCATCAACAGACTCGGAAGCTCGTAACGCTAGCGTGGAGCCGAATTCATATCAACCGCCGCAACAATGCATGGCAGCGCAGCGCAGCGTGCTGCAGCGCGGGGCCGTGAAACACCGCCCACGGCCATCCATGTGTCAGGGCAATCCAACCCACGTGATGGGCTCGGCCCCAGCGGAGTATGAGGCCCAGGACTCCCGCCCAGGCCCCCTGTCTCCCCCTAATTCCTGTCATCCTTCCCACTCTGAAATTGACCGAAAGAGCCTAACCTAACACAACAAGCAGCTCGTTTACCGCTATGTCTGAATAATATTGCCAGATTTAATTAAGGTCAATGGCTAAGCACGTAAATAACAGCAACTGCCATCGTCGGTATCATGAGAAAACCAATTGCTTTTCCACAAACACTAAAAGCTTTAAGCTACACTTGCATGAAATTAATTTTACCAGTCTCGTGTTCCTCTTACCAAAACGCTTCGAATGAATCAAAAGTTGATCTTTAAAGGTCATTTGAAGAATTTGGCCGATGTTCAAAGACATGACCTGACCAGAAATGGTCATGATGCATAGCAGGATATTAGATCCGTATCGTGGAACTTTACAAACACTTTAGATGATTTCATAACTCAAGCATGTCTATCAAAAATATTTATTACAAGGCTCATGTGTAAGCTGGGTGTGTGATCATGCTTACGAGTATGTTGAACGCAAGTGATAATGTTCTGTTGGCCACAATTTCTATATTTAATTTATACTCCCGGATTTCATATTCTTATTAATGACACCTTGACGATGTCGAGAAAAAAAACGCTTAGGAGATTTAACAGCCTGAGATACATTCAGTATAAGGAAGGGTCAAGGGTGCTAGATTCCTTCCGTCCTCGCTATCCTCAGGAAAAACCAATCCGCATCGCCCCTAGTCTTCATGCTTCCCTCTCTGGACTGGAGGTCACCCCACCAGCCAACCTGTAGTTGATGTCGGTTCCATTCCAGGACACATAATCCTCTTCGGGTGACCGTTGGGGAGACGACTGGAACGCCCCGACAGGGCAATCGTCCCACGGGAACAGTCACGCTTCCGCAGATCACTGTCGCTGGCTCGCACAACCAAATTACCACACCAGAGCATAGTTATGTCATAGCTCTGCAAGGGCCTTCTCAGACCGAAAAAGATGGCTCCCAACAAAACAAACAATTTTCTCATTCAGTATTGTATCTCATCAGGCACCACATGTTTTCAGACTTCAGAGTGTTTATTATGCGTTCCGTCCAAAAAAAAGCGCAGTTCAACTTTCTCCCATTGACTTTAGCGATCTCAAAATTGACCCGACCTTTCTGTCAGCAATGTCAAACTTGCAAAGTAAACGTTTCAAATACATATACTGTTGCCCATTGAAATCGCTGAAGGTTCTAAAGCGATCGGCTAGTCGATGCATTTAGATATGATGAGCACAGGAACTTTCCTTGAGGTAAGGTCACTTGACGTGACCTGGTGTTATGACCTTCAATTGAAAGACTTGGGTGGAAAAAATGGGTCATTTGAAATCTTAAAATGTTAGATTTTAACAATAATTGCAAACACTATCCCGGCCAAATAATGAGTGAGAAGGGAGCGATTCCCCAACCCCATGTTTAGCTCCTATAATTGAGCTAACTGCGCTTGCGTCGTTACGTGACGCAGCGACTGTTATCCCATTTTAAAATATCAGTGACCTCTTAGGGCAGGTCAAGGGCCCCACGGCATTGGATCGGTTTTTGGTGAAAAACTTCGCAAAAAATGGTCGCATTATCGTCATTTCGATACAATCGTGTTTTCTGTTCTCAGACGCGCCGATTTATATGCTTGTTTGCTTAGGTGAAGCAATTTAGGATGTTTAGGTCAATGTCATGTTAGGGCAACACAGGTCACGAAGCTGTTGAAAGGAGGACATGTTGCATAACATTTGATTCGGCAAGTCTTGCAGAGTCCATTGATGGCTGTCCCGACTGGCTAGCTCATTTTGATCGGGAGTTATTGACGAAGCACTCCTATTGACGAGCACTCCGTCACGCAAGGTGAATAGTGCAAAAGTGAAGCATTAAACCTTGCCAAGAATGTATGAAGTCACGATCTCATGTGCTTGAAGTATAGTTTTAGGTCATTTCCGACGCCAAATTAACAGTTTCCATATTTTCCCATTATGCTTATATGACACTAAGTGCATTACGGATTTGCGTCATTTTATAACCGACAACCGTGCAGTCTGCAGAGGTTTACTTAAGACGTCATAGTTAAGTGACCTGACATGAAAACGTGGTTGATACTTGATTTCAAATAATCCGGCTTGAATCAAATGTAATGTAAGGCATATGAAATGTCAGCCTTCTTTCATCAGTGTGCTTTGAGCTACCACAAAAAAAATACATGGTGGCGGCATCCACCCCTTTTCTCGGCCGGCGAGGGTTAAACCTCGCTTCGAATTATTGCAGATAATGATGCGACCGAAAACAAAGTATTTATCTGTGTCTAGAACGGCCGCTGACTTGTTGGACAAGATCCCCAATCCTAATTTGCTAGATGGGAATAAAATACTCGGCATACGATACATACATACGCCTCGATTTGCTAAGTCAATTCTAATCATCACTGTCGCTTTTTTATCAGAGATGATGTCGCCGCTAAACGGGCTGTTTTGTTTGCTTGCTTGCGTTGAATGGTCATTGCGGATTATTGAAGGATTATGATAGGTATACATAATAGGCATGGGGCAAGGGAGGATATGCACTGCAGTGCAGATGTTTAATTTAGATCACAAAGGCATCATTTCCGGCATCGTGGAGAGTCACTATCTTCCCCTCCTCTGCACTGCGGCATCGCTGCGCCCCACACACGGCGTCCTCACTCCACGGCCGGCCGCCGCCAACTGACCCACTCGCCGGGCGCCGCGACCTGACCCGTGTCACTGCCGCGGCCTGCGCAATAGAGTCGGGGCTGGAATCCGGGGGTTCGGCCGGCCGGCCGCCTCTGGAGCGGGGGACTTTTTTAGTAGACCTACTGTACATCCAATTCACAAGTCCGGGAACACCGACGATCCTTCAAACTTCCGTCCTATATCAATCCTTCCTGTCATCGCGAAGGTAGTGGAGAAGGTGGTGTAGCTCCAGCTGTACGACTACCTCGCATCCAACCATCTCCTCTCCCAATCCCAACACGGATTCAGGCCCCAACACTCTACCGAGACAGCCCTCATTAACGTCACCGACCGCGCGCTTCACGCAATGGATCAAAGTCAAATCTCGCTTCTCTGCCTCATCGATTTGAGTCGCTGCTTCGATGTCATCGATCATGCCATATTACTATCCAAGCTGCAGCTTTACTGCATCGACACCTCCTGGTTCTCCAGCTACCTGTCCGGCCATACACAGAGCGTCAGCCTTTCTCCAACACTTATCTCCCAGTCTCGTCCAATTACCAAAGGCGTGTTCCAAGGTTCCTCTCTCGGCCCTCTTCTCTTCACGGTTTTTTCGAACGACCTCAGCCTGCATGCCGCCGGCGCCTGCGTCACGCAGTACGCCGACGACACGCAGGTTCTCGTCTCTGGCAGAAAAAAACGCCTTTCCAGCCTTGATCGGTGACATGGAGGCGGCCCTTCAATCCCTGGACGCGTACTTTCGGTCCAATGGACTGAAAGTCAACGAGGCGAAATTTGAGCTCCTCCCTATCGGCACTCGGCAAAATCTACGAAACCTTCCCCCCTTCTCTGTAAAATTTCGGAGTACAGCTCTCCTTCCCGGCTACGAGGCGAAAAATCTTGGTATCACTTTCGACCGTCATCTTTCGTGGGATTCGCACGTATCACAGCTGTCTCGGAAGTGCGTAGGGATCCTGACCGCCATCTCTCACCTACGTCACTACCTACCCCCCGGATCCCTTCCTATCATCGTCTCAGCCCTAGTCTTCTCGCACATCCGCTATGGTTTGGCAGTGTACGGCAACGGTTCTGGCAGAAACATGGCAACCATTCAAAAAATTTTCAACTATGCAGCCCGCATCATTTCTGGAAAGCGTAAATTTGACCATATATCCGCCGTGCGAGAAGACCTGGGCTGGCTGTGTTCCCAAGACCTGGTCGTCCATCACACCCTCACACTGCTTCATAAGGTCCGTCAGACTGGGCAGCCCGAGTCTCTGGCTGCTCGGTTCTGCACGAACCGCGAACGGCCCAACCATGTGCGCAGCACTCGCAGTGACAACCTGCTGAGTCTCCCTAACATACGTGGCACGGCGGCGGGAAAGCGGCAGTTTACATACCGTGCCGCAGAGCTGTACAATGCTCTTCCCGCCGCCTTTACTGATCTGACCGTCACCGAGTTTAGAAACCAGCTGAAACGTCGACTGACGTCTGGTGCGGACGAAGTGTGATATGTATGTAATTGTATATGTATGTGCATTGTGTTGTGTGCTTTTATCGTGATTTTTAAGCATTTTTTATGTCATAGCATGATGTTCTTTTACCCACTTCATCACCATCTTTTATTGACTCAGTGCCAAGAATAGCCTCTTTGACTTCGGTCATAGATAGGGGACGGCCACTACGAAGTAAATAAATAAATAAATAAATAAAGTCCCGATTTTCCCGGTTTTCGGGTCATTGACCTGACCTGGAAGGTCAACCGATGACCTAGGACCTTAAAATTGGGTATCATCGGCTTCTTCTCGTGACGGGCAACACGCTCGTTTTTTCCGCGAAGCTCTAGCTCGATCAGGGGCCAAACGCGAGGGGGGTCGTACCATCCCCCCCCCCCTTGTGCCGTCGAAGGACGCAAAATGGCCTGTGCCGGCGAGGGTTAAGATTAGGAGATGCTCTTGCCGCACACCGGTAACCGTCCAGCCAGAAGTTCTACGTCGCGTAATGAGAACGACGATAGGTAGACACAACAGATTGACGCCCCGAGGACAGAAACAACAGGAGAATACGTGAAAGAGAATATGCGGGACACAGAGTTATGTCGCCTGAAAACCCGAAATGTAACATATTGCTGAGCGGAAAAAAACAATGGTATCAGGTTAACAAAATAAACACGTAAAACAGTCAGAGGTAATCGGGTATATCAATGTGCTCACATTGCATCCATGTTTCGTTTACGCATTTGTTTTTATGTGCCTTGCAGTAAAAATTCGTTTGCTTTTTCGCTTTTGCCGGCCCCCCAGTAGTGACATTTTTACCCTGAGTGGGGGGCCAGGCCGGTGACTGCGGGGGTTTGGCCCCACAGTTAACATGTTAGACGAGACCCTGCGAGCAGCGCACTTGATATCCAACTGTGACCCAAAACAGCAACATTTTTTAGTTTGACCTGACCTGGAAGGTCAATGACTAACCTGAGAAGGTAAAACTGGGTATCGTTGGATTTGTCTCTTCCCAAAGAATCTTTTTGATCTCTACCGCGAGGCTCTATCTCCAACAGGAACGAAATGGCGCCGGAGGATTGCACCCCCCCCCCCCTCCACCCATGTGAGTTCCAGGATGGGAAAATGGCATGTGCGGGCGAGGGTTAAGTATATCCTGTGATTTGCATAGCGCAAAAGGAGAAACATGTAGTTTACTCAGGATGGTAATCGTTGGATTATTAGATTGAATGAATTGCTAGATTAGATTGAACGATAACAGTTGGTTGTTAGATTTGCAAGAGCGGTGTTGTATTCGTTTGAAAAACTTCTGAACAACCGATTGTGACCATGATACGTGGCAAACAAATACTGGCTAAAATAAAATTGACTGAACAAATTATAATTAATTTTCTACTATTTATAAACATGTTCCTCGCACAAGCACTAACCTCATTAAAGAAATTATAGTTAAGTTCCAATGTGGCATGATGAACTACCTGTGTGGCATGGCATCAACTGTTTTTAAGGAATTTCCTACAAAAGAAAGTAACATTGAACCTGTGCTGATTTTAATCAATGATCGAGGTCATTTAAAATACCAAAGCTAAAAAATTTTCATCGAAAGAACGCCGCATAAAATTTTGTCATGAAACAGACGCATGGATATGCTAAGATGTCACGTGCAAAGGTCAAGTGTAATCAATAATCAACGCGTTTCAGCCGCGAGTTGGGAGCGCAAAGCGTTTTCCAAGCGAGACGCGTTTTCGACGCGGATTGTGAGCTGAATTGCAAGTGAAAACACAGCGGGCGAAGCGATTTCCGCGCTTGACGCGAGTTCGACGCGATTTGCAAGCGTGTGCTGTGTTCCGGCCTTCAGGGCAGCGTGCGCTGACCCAAGCCGGAGCCGCGCGTCCTCCCGGTGTCATGTGATAGCCCGGGGCTGCCCGCGGGGATGCGGTAGACCGCGCCCAAAGCTGCGGCCCCGGCTTGGGTCAGCGCACGCTGCCCCGACTCGGCTACCTCACGTTACCAGGGCCCTGGCTTTGGGCGCGGCTTCTGCTCATACTTTGTGGTGCGGTGGTGGTGCGTCGGGCTGCGCGCTCTGACTTCGGCCAAGAAAAATGCGTCAGCTGATCATTGTCATTTCTGCCACTTGCGTGTGGTGAAATGGGGTCATAACTTATAAGACGGCTTTTTCATATCAATTATTTTACATAAAATCATATTTCAAACCATAAATAATGTTCGACAGCCAAATAAAAGAAACAATACCAATACGGGCTTACAGTTTAAGGCTCGACATTGTGTTGTCTACGATTAGACAGCTGATAACTCATTCCCGTACGTCGTATGGTCGTAACACTATAATGACCTTTGCTTATTGTCACAAGTGCGCCGCATTCGCGATTGTTGCCCGACGCCTGTTTGCAGGTGAGCCCACTACAGTTGTTATACATATCTAAAAACCGATAAACTTTTAGGCGAAAAAGGCACTATTCCAGGCCCATTTTTGATTTTTTTGCGATATTAGGTAAAAACAGAAGCTTCTTATCCTAGGAAAAATAAAATGGGAAATCTTTCAAAGGTGGCACACTACCTTTAACCTGAAGTTTATTCTTGGGGATTGTTCTCGTCCGCTAATGTATAAAAGATGACCTCCTCATAGCCAGCGCCCCGTCGGGCTATCGGCGGACCCTAGTGGGTTGGGGGGGGGGGGCGTTTCGGCCCTCCTCCCTAAGATCTCGGAAAGTTACCGGCCGATTTTCAAAATTCAAACGGCGTTGGATAGCCCTACCACGGAACTACCTTGTGACCAAATTTAATTGACCTCAGTCCAGCCGATGACGTAACAGGTCAGGTCAAAGTTCGATTTTTTTTCACCGTTTACAGGCTTTTCAAAAAATCTGTTGTAAAATCGAGTAAACGGCATGTTATTGAAAATCATCGATAGGGGGATGGTCCGTAGAACACATATTTTGCTATTTGAGATCATTTTTACCAGGTCAGGTCACAAAGGTCAGGTCACAGAGCCCAGAGGTCAGGTCACTGAAGATCCCAATACGAAAGTGTCGTGTAATGCATGTTTTATGGTCCATTTTACATGACAAATGAGATTATGAGGGTCAGGAAACCTTTGGGGCCAGTTAAGCTTATGTTCTGGTAAAGGTCAGGTCAAGGTCAGGTCAAATTAGGTCAGATTTCAAAGCTGATATTTTGGCATAAAATGGGTATCGATTCGATGCAGCTCGTCACCAGGGGGCTAATGGTGGTCTTTGTTTTGCGCTACGAGGTCTTAAGTTGCTAAAAATTGAGTTTGAAAATTTGACGTCATCAATTTTGAGCAGTGTTTTCGCTTTAGCTTGGCCAAAAATAAAGGTATCAATTTCAAATTTGACATATGGATACTAGGTGGGAGGGACTATCATATATATTCCGGTTTTTGGAGATTCGAAAAACGTTTGGGATTTTTTGGCTATAATATCCAAAAAACTACTTTTTTGATTTTTAGGGGTCAAATTCCAAAAATTTCAAACTTTCGAGATAGCAGTTTTATAGCCTTGCACATTATACACATTTTACGTCTTGAACATTTTTCTGTATCTTCAAAGTTATAGGCCTGACAGCTCTTCCTGTGAAACCTTTTTTGGGGTCGAAAATGGCAGAACATGACGTCATTCTGACGTCATTTGCGGCCAACCTATCATAGCCTCTAGAAAAGTTTAGGTTACAATGTGTAAAATTGATGCCCAGAGGGGTCCTGAAAGTTTGGTGACGATATCTGTAGTTGTTTAGGAGATATGAGGGGAAAAGAACAGGGGACCGTTTCGCCTCCCCCCTACGGCGCGCGGGATAAGGATCTGGACAGCTGTACTTCCGTGTGTCTGCTGATATGGCCCAGCCGCCGCCCGCCAGCCGCCCCAGTCTGGCCGTGGCCCGCCGCGCCGGGGCTGGCTCGCACGCGTGCGTTCATGTCCTTGTCGGCCGCTTCCGCCGCCGGCGGCAGTACGACCCTCCGTTAGTGGCGGCCGTAGGCGGGCCCGCCCGGCGCGGCGCGAGGACCACCCTCCGCCCGACGCCGCCGGACCGACCCGGCCGCACATGGCCACATGCTGTCCACTCCGACAGCGGCCTATAATACAATGGGAGTGCTGTCCGGCCATTGCGCAGGCAGTGGGGATTTTTACAATCTGGCGCTACTTTACTCGAGGGCAGTGCTTTTCGAGTAGCGCTGCGGCCTGAAGGTTGGGACTTTGAGTTATTACAAAAAAACGCCCGTTCGCCTCCAAAACACCGCAAAAAACTGCGCCTAATGCACGCCCGAAACACCAACGCCATCGTCGCAAAAAGAAACGAAAAACGACCGCCCTCTCAAACGCAAACACCGCAAAAAACGCGAAAAATGCAGGAAAAATGCCGCTTTTTACGCGAGTTATTCGCGAAAAACAGATGGGGGTCCGTTCGACCCCCCCCCCCCCTATACGGACGAGGGTTAAGATTGGTACCAGCGGACGATGATCGGTCAGTACCTCCACACCCGGGAGTCCTCCAATGAACAGTCGGCACCTCTGCAGGGCCCAGCAGACGGCTAGTGCCTTTAGCTCAATAGTGGCATAACGTGCTTCCGTGGCACTTATGAAGAGTGATCCAGCCTGAATCACATGCCATCCGGGTCAGGGTCCGGGTCAGCCTGTCGGAGAACAAAACGCAGTCCCTTATTGCGGCTGGCGTCTGTCGCCAGTGTTGTCGGTCTGGTAGGATCGAAGAAGCCTAGCGTTGGTACCGATGTCAGGCTTTCTTTCCCTTTCCGGAATGCTTGTTGATGGTGGTCTTCCCATCTGAAGACGTTCTTCGGACTTAGAAGAGGGCGAAGCGGTTCCATCAACTCAGCTACGTTGTCGACGAACGAGGCCAGCTGATTGACGAGTCCGAAGAAACTTCGCAGGTCAGATGCGCGGCGTCGGGAACTCAGACAGTGCTTCAGTGAGCTGTGGATTTGGCCTGTATTCCTCACTGAGACGATAAAGCCTGCAAACTTCACAGAGCGCTGAGCTAGCTGAAGTTTCTGCAGGTTGAGGGAGATTCCTCGCTCTTCGCACCGTGACAGGAACTCTCGAACATATTGGAAGTGCTCTTCCAGGGTGCTGCTGAAGATGACGACATTGTGGGTCTCAGGGTGAAGATGGGCGTGTTCGAGGAAAGGAAATTACCCACAATGAAAGAACGAAATAAACAGCAAAGACGGGGGTTCACATGGGAAAAACTGCGAGAAAAACGCGTGAGAAATAAAATTAGGAACTCGTCGAAATACTCAGCCTCTCTGGCACTCTGCGTACGGATACTAAACTTATATTTGAACTCAGACCACGTGCCAAAAACCATCGAGATATAAAACGAACAGGAAATTAACGGGGGCGGAACTACACTGCCAAAAGTTGAAACACCTTTTTACATAATCAAAAACGAATCAAGTATATGGAAACGGCGAAAAGTCAATCTAGAAATTACAACAAATTAACCCTCTCTCATGTTGGGCGAGAATTGATCAAGGATCACGATAGTGAAGGTTGCAAGTCGATATCTCTTACCGTTTTGCCGCAATTGGCGCGGAAATCTGAAAAAGTTAGATTTTTTCCGAAAATTTGACCTTTGACCGGTCATAAGTAGGTCTAATGTTGACCTAGGACCAAAAATAATACCACCAATCGCGAGATCTCGTTGAGAGCAATCCGTTGGTCTTTTCCGCTAAGCTCTACGACGCTCCGTTTTCAAACGCCAGGGGGGGGTCGCACCAACCCCCCCCCCCCCTGCATGGGCGAAGGTGGCAAAACACCGTTTACGGGCGAGTGTTAAAGGAAGGACAAATATTAAATACGGTTGAAAACTGTAAAACAGAAGTGACGATAATAAATCATTTACTTAATAATATAAAAGAGGAAAACAACCGTTCTTGATAAAATAGTAGACATGGCGCATATCGGCGATCGGCGGTGCAAAGGCAGGCTGGCCGGAGGACACGCCGCAGCTAAATTACCGGCGCTAGCGTGCCACACTGCTCCCTCTGTTAGACGCGGAGCGCGTCACATTTCATCACAATTCACAAAGTGGTCACTGCGCGGTGGTCACCAGCGACCCGGCGGCCGGGAGCGGCGCGACGGCGAGCGGATCGGCGTCCGGTGGCGGCGGTCGCCGCAGCGACCCGGCCGCCGGGTGCAGCACGGCGGCGAGAGACTCGACGGCGAGCGGCTCGGCGTCCGGTGGCGGCGCGGTGACCAGCAGCTCGTCGGTCCGGGTCGGTGCGGGCAGCACCGAGTCCAGGTAGTGTCTTTCGCAGGTGTGTAGAGCTGGTACAGGAGGCAGTCATCTTGGGCTGGCACGTTGGAGGCGAGCTGCCGGTGTCTACACCTTTTTACGGCCAAATATAGAAATAGTGCACACAGTTCAGAAATAGTGCAACCATTTCGACAGTTCGGCATAGTGCACCGCTTCTTGGGCCGAGTACATGAAATTCAGTAATAGTGCACTCGGCTCCGAAACAGTGCAAGCAATTTAAAAGAGAATGCATTCATTTTCAGTAGTTGCGATTTCAGTTTCGACAGAGTGCATTGCTTCGTCATATGCATTGGTATTCGGCGTACTGCAAAGCAATTTAGTTAACCTTCAAGTGAATTCGGTGCCCCATCTAGAAAATATTTTTGACAACGCTCTTGCTAGTTACTGTTCATCAAGTGTAGCGTGGTGCTGTTCACCCAAGCTGCTAATGAAATTTTACTGAATTATTGAAATTTTACTGCTAATAAGATTAATGAGATTTTAATAAATGTAATGAAAAGGCCCAATTTAGGCGGCAATGCACACATTTCAAAAATAGTGCAGGCGATTTCGACGGTACGGCATAGTGCATTCATATATTGAATCGCGGCACGATATTCGCCATATTGCAGCCATTTCGTCATAGTGCAGGTTAAAGTGACCCAGGTTCAGGCATAGGTATTAGACATATCGCACATTATTCGTCAGATCAGATCGTTTCAATTTCGGGGTCCCGCATGTAATTTAGGCACTGTTCAGTAAGACGGCATTGCATAAATAAGTAATAACGATTTTTATTTGACATTTCACGCTACCTGAGCCTCCAATGACACCCGTAGTCAGTCAGCAACGCAAAAAAGTCAAGTAGCCAGATGCACTGCTCTGGATGCAAAAGTTAAAGGGTGTTTCATCTGGGTGCCTTAGCTTCAATCATAGGTATAAGACATAGTGCACATAATTCGTAGGGTGCTTTTATATTCGGCGTGAACAATATTTTTCGGCTTTGTTCAATTAAATTCGCCATGATGCTGAACGGCGATAACAAGAATCCATAGCATATCTGATCTTTTTGAACAAGCAACGAAGTTATGCACCCGATTCAGAAGCCCTGAATGCCACGTGACCGCCACTTGACCGTGTCACCGAGTTCTTAGAGCGAGACTAATAATAAGTTAATTCCTGAGAACTGAAACTGCATATGAGCAGGTTTTTGACCAAGATTCACGCTACTCTTGACAGACAGATAGGGGCTTTCAAAAATAGTTTCCCAATCCAGCAGCGAATTCACTTGAACATCGCTTAAATCGCTTTGCTGGACGCCGACTATCAGGCCACATGACGAAACCGTGCACTATGACGAAATTGAACCTACGGCTCACTGAATTTGAACGCACTATCTTCTAAATTGATTGCTCTTTTTTTTAAACGTGTGCACTATTACCGAATATCATGCACTTGGCCGAACTAGAGGTGCACTATGCCGAACTGTCAAAATCGGTTGCACTATTACTGAACTGTGTGCATTATTTATATATTTGGCATTAAAAAGGTGTAGCGCATTTCACGTTCACGTGACATCCCACATTCATCATTATCTCCAGAGCTTTGCTGAGGGCTTGAGTTGCGTATGAAGCTGAGATTTGTTTCATAATCGCTTATTTACATATACCGTGCTGGATTTACTTGAACATTGCCGTAAACACATGCCGTATGTCGAAATTGAATTAACCTGACGAATTATTATTTGCACTTAGTCTAATATGTCTGAACCTAGGCCTCTTTTAACTGCACTATGACGGAGTGGGGTGCACAATGACGAATATCGTGCCGCGATTCAATATATGAACGCACTATGCCGAACCGTCGAAATCACCTGCACTATTACTGAAATGTGTGCACTTCCGCCTAAATTGGGCGTAAAGAGGTGTAATCCTCTGCCTCCATAGCGGTGGCTGTCCAGACCGCGGTGTCTTCAGAGTCCCGCACGTCAACTCTGTGGCGACAGCTGTCCCGCACGTCAACTCTTGTGGCGACAGCTGTCCCGCACGTCAACTCTGTGGCGACGGCTGTTCAGGCCGTCGACTCTGCTGCTGTTGCAACAGTTGTTCGGACAGCAGCTGTTGTGGTGGCAGCTGTGTAGACCTCCGGCTCTGTGTCGGCAGCTGTGTAGACCTCCGGCTCTGTGGTGACAGCTGTGTAGACCTCCGGCTCTGTGCCGGCAGCTGTGTAGACCTCCGGCTCTGTGCCGGCAGCTGTGTAGACCTCCGGCTCTGTGGTGACAGCTGTGTAGACCTCCGGCTCTGTGTCGGCAGCTGTGTAGACCTCCGGCTCTGTGGTGACAGCTGTGTAGACCTCCGGCTCTGTGCCGGCAGCTGTGTAGACCTCCGGCTCTGTGCCGGCAGCTGTGTAGACCTCCGGCTCTGTGCCGGCAGCTGTGTAGACCTCCGGCTCTGTGCCGGCAGCTGTGTAGACCTCCGGCTCTGTGCCGGCAGCTGTGTAGACCTCCGGCTCTGTGGTAACAGCTGTGTAGACCTCCGGCTCTGTGGTGACAGCTGTGTAGATCTCCGGCTCTGTGCCGGCAGCTGTGCAGACCTCCGGCTCTGTGGATCTCCGGCTCTGCGGAGGCGGTGCCTGCTGTGCAGGCATGTCTACGCTGCTGGATCGGGCGGAGGGCGTGTGGGTGCCGTCGCCTGTCTCCGACCCGCCTCCGGCGTATTGATTGGCCGTGATAAGACTGGCAGCCGGCTGCACAGGTGAGAAAAGAAGTGGATACTGATGTAACGAATGGTAATGACTGTCATTGACGCCCGCTAATGGCGCTCACGCCGACAAGAACCAGGATGGAGCATGGTGACCGGGAACATAGTTCTCTGATGAAACCAGTGTTCTCACCGTTTTTGTTCGATCGCTTACAAAGGATACGCACTGCATGGTATGTGGGGCCGAGAATTCTGACGAAACATCAGATAGCGGCCATCAACTGCCGCGCCGCTAATGAGACGGCGCCGCGCCGTCGCCGCCCGGCCGGCCCGGTGTCATCCAGTCGGCCAACGACTTTCTGACGAAACTCAGTGGTTTTCTCGTGCAAGTGTTCCCCAGTTTGAGGCCATCACGAAGTTGTAGTGTGCGTGGAGCAGAGTATAGGGGAGAGTGGGGCACATTCGTGCATGGGGCACATTCGTTTTCAGCAATTTATGGGAACACGAGTGACTGCACGAGCTCAAGGTAAATTATGGAAATATGTCATATATGGAAATATGGAAATGGGCGGCAAATATGGAAATCATTGCCGCCCTTCGTTCACCGTAAAAGACAACACTGTACCTGCTGTCATGCTTGATAAAAACGCAAATTTGTAATATTCGTGAGCTTTCCAAACTTTTCTCATATCATCCATTTTCGTGATCATGACTCGGAAATGTGGTTCAGCTCTTCAAAATTGGGGGCGAAGAAGCTCACTCTATTCACGGAACTGCTGCAAACTTGTTTGTTGAAAAAGTGTCATTTTTTCAACCAGAAATGTTGAAATATATTACAAATAACGTTGTGGGGCAGGTTCGTGTACGCACTGCCTGGGGGCACCTTCGTGTATTTTTTTTTTTAGTTTTTGCGATTTATGACTTTATATGTAGTAGGTTTCACTAATGTCGCTCGCCTGACTCAGTCTCGGCTGCTTGCGACGTCGTGACAAGTAATTCACGCGACCTTGGCGAGGTCACGGAGGCCGGCAGTTGGCACATTCTTGTTGGCCGGCCCATTCTTTCTACATATGTTGTGCAAGTTTCATGCAAACGTTCAGAGTTATTAAAAAAAAAAAATTCTAATAGAAACAATAATTTTAGAGGATAGCTTTTAACGAGGAAAAATATCTGCAATTGTTCCTTTTCATACTACAATCAACAATTTTGCCGTTGCACTAACCAAAGAACAGGTATATTAGTCAGGGGAAGGAGGCCCAATTTTGGGCTGAATAACGCAAAATTGGGTAGAGCTTAGCAAAGGGTGGTTTCTGGGACAAAAATGACCGCTGAACCCGAATCTGACCGGTGCGCACCTCTAACTAATGTTGCACCACTTCCAGAGCACGTGCAACTGCGTAGTTCTTCTTTTTTGAAGAATGGTACCCTTTTTATATATTTTAAAATAAAACTTGTCGTGCAGTTGTGTTGTATTCCAAAACTTTAATGTTATAGTCAAAATTCATTGCATAAATGAAAATCCTAGTTAACGCATATCGCAGACAATCTATGACGTCACTGTGACGTCATTTATTCGTAAACTGACGAGAAAATGAGATGTGACAACAAAACATTTAACTTTATTCACAGGATACGCTCATTGGCGGGTTTAAAATGCATTGAGCATGCTCAGAAATTATCTCCCCGTTGCAAAAAGTAAAAATCGTCTGGATGGAGGTACCATTTTGGCCTACAGGGGGCGAAATCCGCGGAGTGTGCGTTTTTACCCCAAATAGTTTTTGTGCAATAACTTTTGATACAATGCTTGCATTTCGTCCATTTTACCATCGTTGTGATTCTCTCACCGAGACGCATCGAATAGTATGCAAATTGACTTTGATTGGTTAAGATTATATTTTACCGCAGTTCATGAGCTCAGGTCGATTATCACGCTAGTAAAGGTTATGACCTGACTGTAAATGGACATGTAGTTTACCAATCGCTTTGGATTATTAAGATAATCGCATGGAAAATGCTTTCATTTTTCTTATGTGGTTTGATCAAAAGCTATAGCTGAAAAATTGCTGATGACGTTTTCAGGACGTCACATGACGAAATTCAAAGGTAGGTATAGAAGTCGTTCATGCATATATACCGGGTGGCCCAAAAAAAACGTTCCGAACTTTGGAGGCCTATATCTCAAATTCGAGTGCAAATAACGAGCCAAAAATTTTCATCAAGTTTGCGTCACTTCTTTGCGCATTGGTATGCCAAATTATAACACTGTACCATCATTTTCAAGCCAGCAATCTTATGTTAAATGAAGTAAGACGTTTTTGCTTTTTTTGCCGTTGTTGAACGGAAGTAATGATTGGCTTAGACGTGCAATGTTAGAAAAAATACAAAAAATAGAGCGGCTTGAATGATACCAGCACGTGTGTTGCTATTTTATATTTTTTTTTGTCACACTTATGTGCTAAATATTCAAATACTAAGCCAAAGTTGTGTTAATGGATGCCATTCGTTTCAACACAAGTTCTGTTTCAAGGCGAAGGAGTGGCACGGTGCATTGGTTACTGCTGATCGCCCTCCCTTCAAGAAGATCAAATAGTAAATCGACCGAATAAGGAAAAAAGCTACAGGGAATGTGTCACCCTGAGGCCCGAACCACCAATGAGACTAGTAGACTGCCAGTAGCAGTCATGTCTGTAGGCCGTGGTGCCGAGATGGAAGTGGCCCGTTCACTCACATTTTTGGTAAACATCAGAGCAAAAAAGTGATTTTTACATGGCATGCTAGAAACACGAACCGTTTAAAAAGTAATTGACCGAATAACATAAAAATCACACCATTTACTGAAAATGTGTGCCGCATTGACTATTCGAAGTTTCAATGTTGTACCTATCTTTATCACTTTCTGAGAAATATTGATTTAAAGTTGGGAACGTTTTTTCTGGGCCACCCGGTATATTGGCGCCGCAAAGCATTCGTAAGGCATGCAGTATGCTTGCGAGATTTTAGAATTAGATGTGTGCTTAACAGGCGTAGTTTTAGTTTATTGGCATACGTACCTAATAAGGTGGGCGTAAATTTCGTCACAGAGGGTTTCACATGTGTTATGTCCCAAGTTCTTATCAATGTCTTGTGGTTATTCATGTTCTAAGACGTCACATACCCGAGCATTGAAGAACACGTAACAACTAACCGGAGAGAATTTGATTCTGGTTTGTTGTATTTATCTCTTTTGGTAAATACATAGGTATACACACACACGCACAGGCGAACACACATAATGTAGCACGGCTACTATCAGGAGGCGTTCGGCTGCCGGCCGCCGGCACGGTGACTCTGTGTACCCTGGGCGGTGGCCTTCGCCCAGGACGTCTGCCTCGTCCATCCAGCGGACGCGTCTCGTCGTAATGATACAATATGTTCCGTCCCATTCTGTACAGTACACGGCATACGCACATAGGCAGTATCCCGAGTGCTTGGCACCGCCGTTAAAGGAAATAGTTCACTTTTTAACATGGGTTTTGAACTGGAATAGCAGTTCCGTAGCTTGGGCTGAGACGAGCATAAATCAGGAGCTTTTACAGCCCAACGATCACCCTAGGCAAAGATATTCTATTTCTCGTCCCGAAAAAGGTGTCTTGCGTTGAGGATGTGTGCCTTGCATATATTTCCATCCAGTATGAAAAGAGCATGGGTCCCGAAAATTCTTCAGAAACTAGAGCAATTATCTACGAGAACTCTAGAGAAATTCTCGTACTGATCAATTAGGATATTCAGGGGAACATTATCAGATCGAGCAGATCGCCCAAATGCCGGTGGCTGCGATAATTTCTCTGTTTCTGAAGAATTTTCGGGACCCATGCTCTTTTCATACTGGATCGCGTGTGCCTTATAGAAACTGAAAAGTTCTTCCTATATCAAAATATAGAAAATAATATTTTGTTATAAAAAGGTTTTATTTTCTTTGCTGATTATTTTGAACATAAAAAATCATAAATCCGTTGCAAAAAAAATAATTTCGTGAAAGTGAACTATTTCCTTTAAGTTGTACGACGCCAACCAGCCGGTACGTGAAGTCGCCGGCCAGGTCGACAGAGCAGAGCGACTGGTCGTTCTCGACGCAGGATTCGGATAAATGCACCTGTTCCGATCCGTCAGCCGGCTCTCCCTTCTTCTTCTTCCGCGCACTGCCGGCTGTGTTCTAGGGCGCGGCAGACCGGGGCTGGTCCACAGGTGGCGTGGTCCGCCCCACTCGGTCGAGGAACTCCGTGACGTATTTAGCCGGCCCCGAGAGCACATCCTAGAGGGTGGGGAGCGGCTCCCAGAGCCGGGTTTGCGTTCTTGCGCGGCCGGGCACTCGCATAGCAGGTGCACGACCGTGTCCTCTTCGCCGCACTGTCCGCAGAGAGAGCTGGCGGCCAGGCCAATCCTGAAGAGTGTAGCCCGGACCAGGGGTCAGCAGCCGCTGCGGATATGCGAGACAGTGGTCTGTCCCCATCGGTCGAGGTCTTCGTGGCCAGGGGTGTTCTCCAGATGTGGGTGATGCTTGGAGCGATCGAGGGTGAGCCGGCCGGCCTAGTGTCTGATGGCGATGCGCGCACACGCCAGGGCAACGGGGATCCGACATATGGATTTATTCATTTGTTTGCATGAATGTTCCCCACTCTCCCCTATAGAACGCCTGGTACACCAACGACGCGGAACGCGTCCATTTTACTTGGTTGACTTGCACGGTAGGTTCTAGATTTTTGTGTATGAAAAATATTAGGTATATTGTATTTTGACGAGCCCAGCCAATTAAAAAAAATCTTTTTTTAATTGTATGTACCAGAAAACACATACTAGCCTCAGCTTAAAAGCTAGTCCAAGGTTAGTTTAAAAGTGTAGGCATAGTTGATATTAACCCTCGCCCTGGCTGGGCATTTTTCATAACACGGCCTGGCAGGAGGGGGGGTCGATGCGAACCCCCCCCCCCCCTCGCGATTGGCTCCTTTGGCACCTAGGCCCAATCTTACCAAATGCCGTGAATGCGCATTCACGGCATTTGGTAACATTCAGAATTATTCCGCATTCACTTATTCATTCGTTCAGGCAACATTCATAATCATTCACGCTATAAAAATCATTGGACAAGATTAGCTGGATGTAAATAAAAAGGATATCTTTGATATCAGTGCCGTAAACTCCGGCCAGTGCTGCCAAATCCTATTCACGGCATTGGTAAGATTGGGCCCTAGAAACACCAAATTTGGTAGGTAGGTGGTCCCCTGGAGTTCTCGCCCCTGTGAAAATTTGGTTGCTCTGGGTCAATATTTAGGGGGGTTTTGGCGCAGGGGCGGATCCAGAAAATCTCCAAGGGAGGGGCCATTAGAAACCAAGAGGCCCCCCCCCATAATCCCACCTGTTGGAGGCCCCATCTTCCCACTTGTTGGGCCCCCCCCAAAAAAACTGCGTCTATTGAGCTTATCTAGCTGTTCAGGCAACATCTCAACATCTGTGCAGGCTTGGAGGCCCTCTGTGCAGGTTAGGAGGCCCTGTAAAAGTGGTCATCTCTGTGAGTATAAGAGACCTCCAAGTTATGAAAAGCTTTACCAATCTTCTAACAAAGAAGTCTTCTCAGCTAGTCTTCTAAGAAATAACTAAGTGGGTAGGTTAAAAAAAAACTCATCGGATTTCGGCCACTTTATTTTCAGGAGGCCCCCTTTTCAGCTTTTTAACTTTTTAACTTTTTATTTTATTTTTGAAAAAAATCGGCCAAGGGGGGGGGCCATGGCCCCCATGGCCCCCCCTTGTATCCGCGCCTGTTTTGGCGGAATAAATGTAAAAAATTCGCTAAAAACAGGTCAAAAGTTTTTCGCTTATAACTTTTGATGTAATTAAGATAAAGCAAAACGAAAAGCATCAGTGAACTCAGCACGTCAAGGCGCGTCTAATTGTGTACTTTTTACCTTGCTTAGGTGTACTTAAAGTTTTTCTTAATTATTAAGTAAACTTTAATTAATTAATTAAGTTAAAGTTAACCAAATTCCATCATATCGCATATTCTTCGATTGGGCTGATCACCAGAAACACAATGACGCCATTTTTTAAGCTCTAGCGTCATTATGTGCCAAGTTATTGGCAAAAACGTCATTTGACCTCAGTTGACCTCATTTGACCTGACCCATGGATAAGTACACCAAACAAAAAAGCACCAAGTTACCTGCTGTTAAATACTGTGGTTAAAAGCACAAAAGTGATAGAACGAAGCGGATATCTCCAGTATTTTCCGAATTTAGTATTTTCCCATAGGCTTAACATTACGACGTAATGACCTCTAGGCTCTAACTGACCTCAGGTCAGTGACATCAAAAACCCGAAATATATGTTATACAACTCGGTGAACTTAGTACATCCTGAAAGTTTTAAGGAAATCAGTCCAAAACTGTGAGTTGGACAGGTGCAAAAAGAAAAGTGAAATTTGACCATGACCTTGTAACGGTTTTTCTGACCTGGTGACCTGACCCAAAGTGGCCCGGACCTGAAATTTTCAGGTCATGTGTGAAAATGCTGCCCCATAAACTGTGCTAAATTTGGCGGCGCTGCTACGCTATCTTCGAAAAACCTTAGAGGGGTCGCATCGACCCCCTGCCAGTGCGAGGAATCATGGATGGAATGGAGGCTGGAATGAATCATCAGAGACAGAAATGACGTAGCTGTTACATTCCCAAAACGAAACGGCGCTCGATAGCCCTGTTAAACTTGTCAAGGAAAAATCCAATTTCATTGACCTCGGGGTCAACGATGACGTCACAGGTCAGATCAAAGATAAAATGTTTCACCGTTCACGGGGCTTCTAGGAAATGTGCTATAACATCGAGTAAAACGAATTTTGTCGAAAATCAGCGATAGGGCGTCAGTTGCCTAGTACAGATCTCGCTTGCTATTAGAGGTTCCTGATAATACCAGGTCAGGTCACAGGTCAGTTCACAAAGGGTCAGCACATGAACCAAGCTTTACTAGGGTTGTGTGATGCATGTTTTATAGCCAATTTTGCATGTCCAACTCAATGGTTGTTGGTTATAAGACCATCAGGTCCGATTTAGGTCACTTTCTGATGGAGGTCAGATCAATGTCAGGTCAAAAAGGTCAACTTTCAAAAATGATAGTCTTGTATCAAATATTTGATGCAGCTTGTCACGGTGAGTCTAATGGCGGTCTTTGTTTTGCGCTACATGTTCTAAAATTGCTAAAAAAGAGTTGACGCCATAAAAAATTGACGCCATCAATTTTGGAGTTTTTTGCTATAACTTGGCCAAAAAAGGAGGTATCGATCTAAACTTTGGCATATGAATAGATTTAGAAGTTGATTGAGATTCTTATATATAAACCTATTCCGTGTTTTCGAAAATAGATTTTTTGGGTTGTTTGGCTATTATATAAAAAAATTGGGGGTTCCAAAATTTTCACAATTTTGAGGTAGCATAGCAGTATAGTAGCCTGGTAATTCTACACATTTTATCCCTCGCCCTGGCAGGGGGTTGATGCAACCTCCCTTAGGTTTTTCAAAGATGGCGTAAAAACGGCGGCGCGCAGCGCCGCCAAATTTAGCACAGCCTATGAAGCAATCCTTTTACATATGACCTGAAAATTTCAGGTCCGGATGATCTTAGGTCAGGTTTCCAGGTCAGAGAAACCGGTACAAGGTCATGGTCAAATTTCAATTTTTTATGCACCTGTCCAACTCACAGTTTTGGACTGATTTCCTTCAAACTTTCAGGATGTGCTATGTTCACCAAGTTGTATAAAATGTAGTTCGGGTTTTTTATGTCACTGACTTGAGGTCAGTTAGAGGTCATTACGTCGTAATGTTAAAGGTAGTGTGCCAGCTTTCCTGGACCGTATGGAGTTACCCAGCCAGCAATTTTGCTCCGGGCCCAAGCAGGCTCAAGTGCGGATTGCCCGAGATTTTAAGTCGGGCTAAAGTCGGCTAGGGCTTGGGCTAAAGTCGGCGTATGACACAAAAACGCCGACTAAAGCCCATGCTCTGCCGGAGGTATGCCCGCTCTGCGAGCTCCGGACAGCCGTAGTTTAGCCCTAGTTGAGCAACGATTGGCGTTAGCCCGATTTAAGCCCGAGCAGTGAATCCATTTATATAATGGAGGTTACTCTGGGCCCGAGCGGGCTGAACTCCGGCAAGCCCACTCTGTGTGCCCTGTCTATCCCGACTTAAGCCACAGAAGTGAATGGGGTTTATACATTGCAAACTGCTGTGGCTTTGCTCGGGTTCGGCTCGAGTGACGGCTCCTGTTTTCTCAAGTCTCGACTTGGCTTCATCTTGCTTTTGCTTCACACTGGATCAAGTAGCAAGGAGCAGCCAATGCACTTTCAGCAGGTTGTGCGGTTACAATGCATATTCAAAATTGTTACGGTCACTCATATGCTCTGTTAACCGGTCATCGAGCATTGCGAAAGGAAAGTAGTGGTTGACTTTGATTGAATGTATATTTCAAACGACTACAGACACGTCAAATGAAGCAAAAATACATGAAACAGTGGACCGCAAACTGCAGCAATATTAAGGCATGAGTCATGAAAAAGCGCCATCAAAACTGTAAAACAATCACAAGGCCCGCTAGCCTCCCTCTCCGTTCATAATACTTAGTTGAACACCCAACCGAAAGCATAAAGTAAGGACATCAAGTAATCGCTCATAAGACATAAAGCAATTAGCAAAAAATCGTTTATAAGGAACTTCACTCTGGTGAATGGGAGCTTTGTAGGCGTCTAGCTCCTCCACACACACACACACACACACACACTTCTGCAGTAGATGGTCGGCCAGCTTTCGGTGCAGTTTCCATATACATATGTAGGTAGGTGTACCTTCTTAACTATAAGCAGACAGTTTCCGCTAAACCACTTGGCGAGGGCGACTGCGGCGTCCACCCGATCCTGGTTTGTATAACTATTCATTTTTTTTAGCCATTTGCTCTAATGGTACGCACCTGAAAAAGAGATTAATTGGTTTAATTTACATTGCATGTTTGCTTGAAAAATAACTTATTGTTGCATTTATACTGTAAAAGCACTTCTCATTGATCCGTATATAAAATGTTCATTCGATTTTCAACGCGGACGGAGAATGAGCGTGCTCGGTGATAAGTAGATGAATATTTGTGTTTTGTATTTCATTTTCCTGGTCCAGAAGTGCTGGTAGTTATTTCACAAAGATATAAAGGCACGGAATGCGGCTTTTCTGAGCGAGGGTATAAGTCGCCAGGCTGAACAGCTATTCAGCTTCATGTTTGATGGTGTGAAACTCAGTCAAAATCATGACGTTTACATACGATCAAGCGCACCATTCAATACACTTACCTACCGTAAAACTCCATGCCAGTCCACTTGATAAGAGCAGTGAGCACTATCCCTTCTTCGCGCTGCCACACGCGCCCAAACATCAACCACCAAATGCCCCAACACCGGTGTGGCGTTTCGTCGCACAGCGCGCAGACTGTCACAAACGCTGCACATGATTGGCGCAGAACTGCGCATGCGCGAACAGCCGAACAAGTGTGGCTAAGCTCCGGCTTTACTCCAGTTAGCCGAAGGACACAGCCAGCTTGATCAGCCCGCGCTCCGCCCAAGTTAAGCCTGTTTTGGATGCGCGGGCAGATGTCGGGCTGAGCTACTGCTTTCCGCACGTGGGCATAGCTGCGGCATGCCCCAGCTCAGCCCTAGTAAAAAATACATTGGTTTTGATCAAAGTGGGTAAACCCAAGCTAAGCCCAAGCTGCCCGACGTTTGCCACAGTTCAGCCCAAGCGAATTGCTGGCTGGGTAATGGCCCAGATAGGGAGAACCGGATTTTTAGAACTTATCCATACCTTCAAAACTCATGGAAACGTCTTAAGTTCTTCAACTTTTGAGTACCCCAGTGCGAAATTCGCCCCGACGGGTTGTCGGTCGTACCCCAACCACATTTCACACCACTATGAACAATAAATGCACACACTGAAATCGCTATTACCGATAGGCTCATCCAATCAAGTTTCAATAAACCCGTTCATCATCATCTCCTGCGGTTTCGAACACGCCTGTCAGGTGGTGCGGTAGACCGCGCCCAAAGCCAGGGCCCCGGTAACGTGAGGTAGTCGAGTCGGGGCAGCGTGCGCTGACCCAAGCCGGGGCCGCGCGTCCTCCCGGTGTCATGTGATAGCCCGGGGCTGCCCGCGGGGATGCGGTAGACCGCGCCCAAAGCCGCGGCCCCGGCTTGGGTCAGCGCACGCTGCCCCGACTCGGCTACCTCACGTTACCGGGGCCCTGGCTTTGGGCGCGGCTTCTGCTCATACTTTGTGGTGCGGTGGTAGTGCGTCGGGCCGCGCGCTTTTATCGGGGTTACATGAGCACAGTAAATACGTATTTAGCCGCTAATTCGAATTAGGAACGCATTACCGACTCATGTAGCCACCTGCTAGTACGAATCGGTGATCCGATCCGCGGTTACATGAGCAAAGCAAATACGTATCACGATCGGATTCACCGCTAATGCGAATCAGGAGCGTACTACCGACTCATGTATCCACCTGCTAATACGAATCGGCGGTCCGAACAAAATCCGCAGGGAAAGAGGCTTGGAAGCGAATAGGACCAAGATACGTATTACAGGAACTATTTCTTTGCAAAAAGAAACATTAAAATGCAAAATAATGGGTATTTTTTCATTTGCTTTTTTTGAAATAATAATTTAAAAAATATGTCGGTATTTTGTCAAGTTTTCACAAATAAATGGAGTGAAAACCAAAAAGAAAATATCAAAGTACTTTCAGTTCAAACATTTTTCTGACAGCACTAGGACGTATCAAGAGAGGCAAGTGCTCAATGAGTCAAAGCAAGACAACTTTATGTTTAACTTTTTTTTGTTAAGTTAATTGAGAATGTTTTGAGCAGATTAACCCTCGCATGTGTAGGGGGGGTCGGATGGACCCCCCCATGGTTTTTCGCGAATAACTCGCGTAAAAAGCGGCCGATCGCGACGAAACTTTCAGTACCCTCGCATTGATCAATTTTACACCTACCCTGAAAATTTCATGACCCTGACGCAAATGACCTTTGACCTGTGACCTCTTTTCCGAGACCATGTTTGGCCGGAATCGCGATTTCGCGTATGTCGGCTCGCACTAGCCGCGTGTTTGCAAGCTTTTCGTGGTTTCAAACGTTCAAACATGTGATTTGATGTTACTCCCGTGTGTGTCAAGGTCACCTGAAGGTCAGGTCAGGTCATTGACCTTTGGTGACCTCGGGTGACCTCGGGTCACTTTTTCGAGTTTTACATGTTTCTAGGCTAGTTTTTGGAGCTGAATTCGAATTTAGCAATCATTTGAACATTTACGAAGTAGTTTTGGTGACTTCGTAACATATTACGAAGCTGTCAGAGGCGGTTGACACGTACTACGAATACCCGTCACGACGCCTACTGGTTGACCTGACCTGACCTCACCCGACCTGGTCTAAATGCTTCAAGACATCATCTGTGATCAAAACTAACACGATATTCGTGATCAGCACCCTGAAAAACCCCTTAGAAGCCACACTTTACGACTTTCTAACAGGTCCCGATTTTCCCGACTTTGGGTCATTGACCTGACCTGGAAGGTCAACCAATGACCTAGGACCTTAAAATTGGGTATCATCGGCTTCCTCTCGTCACGGGCAACACGCTCGTTTTTTCCGCGAAGCTCTAGCTCGATCAGGGGCCAAACGGCAAGGGGGGTCCAACCGACCCCCCCCCCCCCTACACATTAGAAGCTGGCAAACGCCGCACACATGCGAGGGTTAAATACAAAAAAGACATAAGATATTAAGTTTTTAATTCAGTCACCTCTATTGCTACGGAAGTGCGCCACATTTGTATGCTATTCCGTTTGTAATGCGCATCGGGCCGAGAGCCAAACTAGATCCGTTTGACGTCACTGATACGAATTTGCTCATGTAGTCGGTGCACTGAATGCGTTCTTGGGGAGCTGATGCGAATTAGCGTAGTGCGTATTTGGAACGAATCGCTCATGTAACCGAGGCACACGATTCGGGCCGTATTTCACAAGAACTAGGTATTCTTTGCTGAATGGAAGCGTCAAAATGCAAAATACTAAGCATTTTTTTATTGGCTGCCTCGTAGAAAATAGCAAAAAAATGTTGGTATTTTGGTTTAGTCTTTGCATGTGAAATAAAATGAATGAAATATTTTTATAAATAATTTTTTCTGACCACCCTGCTGTCGCTGCATGACGAATCAGTGCCCACTGACTTAAAACAAGAAAACTTTGTTTTCATTTTTTGTTTTCATGTTAATTTTAAATGTTTTTGAGCCTATCAAATGATATAAGTATTTAAAATTTAGCTCAGTCGTCCCGGTAAATGCCGCAACTGCGCCATGACTGTACGCTAATCCTATTCCGTTTGTGATGCGAATTACCGGCCGTCGAGGAGTCAGCCCGGGTGAGCCAAACAAGATCCGTTTGACGTAGATAAAACGAATTAGTCTCATGTAACCGGTGCCGTAGATCCGTTTGTGGGGAGCTGATGCGCATTAGCGTAGTGCGTATTTGGAACGGATCGCTCATGTAACCCCGGTGCCACTTGCGTGTGGTGAAATCACGGACGTATAAATAAACTGGACTGACGATCCCAATGGACCTCCTATGGAAGATAGTGAAGCCGACAAGGCGCCATTTTACGTTGCCAGAAACCCGTGCTCTGAAAGGTCATCGAGCCAATACAATTGGAATTGCGCCTAAACGGATGATCGGATCGAGATGCTGGTGGTACCGTTCGACGGGTAATGCTTTGAGGCAGGTGATGATGCATGTCACAGGTCATTCGGTGTCACGTGGCGCGTGCCACGTGCCGACAAAGTCAGGAAGGGCAAAAACCTTTAAGCGACGCTCCAAATTAAACGGTGGGCGGCACAGGTGCCAAATTCACAGGTCACATGTCACGGTGTTTGACCATTAACATATGGTATGCTCGGCAGCAGGGGGTGCGGAATGCACGCGTCAGGGGCGAAAAACATGCTTTGAGGAGGCATCCTCCGATTCCGGAAAACTTTGACCTAGGCACACCAAATTTGGCACACTGACACTACTGGACGAGCGCTTTAACCCGCGAGTTGCTGGGGGGGGGGGGGGCGTTAAACGCCCCCACTTTTTTCGCCGGGCCATAGCATAAAAACGGCGCGCCGCAGGCGCGCCAAATTTTGGATAGCTGTAGGGAATTGATTGAAGTTTATTGTGACAAAGTTTCAAAAAAAAATCGGTCCGAAAATTTTTGAGATATCGAGGTTTTAGTGACGTCATGATTTCTGAGTTTTCGACCAAAAACGGCATATGTTCAAAAAATCATATAAAATCACAGAATAGACATACAGACATGCCGTAAACGCCATTAGACTGCCAATACAATGATCAATTAAATGGCTATCTTCGATTATTGATTATCGTTCCGCATTTTCCAAAATCTTGAAGTGAATCTTGGAAATTTTTCGTGACTACTTCACGACCATGATACATGAATTTCTTAAATTGAAGTTTTTGAGCCAAACACGTACACATATGATAAAATGAAAGTGACCATCGTGTTCTACGCCCCAAATTACCCATAAAACATGTGTTACAGGCTGTGAATATCAGTTTTGATTTTCGGGGATATGTGCCTACCCGGTTGACCTGACCTTGACCCTGACCTATGCTTGACTGACCCCTATATGAAGCTGACACTCTTGTAGGCCTTATAGGGTGGATTGTGCACCGTTTTGACAGAGTTTATGGCGAGAGGCGCCCATTGCGAAGTCCTGAAGTCCATGCTACTGAAAGCCCGATTTCAGGTGTTTGACCTGACCTTGACCCGACCTGTGACCTCAAAATTCAACTTTAAAGTGCTCATCTGAAGCGTCTCGTCGCGCTCTTTCGTTTGCCGCCTCGTGCGTTTCGCTGCGCCTATTGGTTGTCGAGTTATCGGCTGGGGGCTTTAACGCCCCCCCCCCCCCCCAGCAAACGGTGGGTGGCGAAATACCCCAGCAACTGCCGGGTTAAGGCGCTGTGCAAATAGATGTGCTGGGGTACACGGTGCACGTGCTGTGCACGTGCTGTGCACGTGCACACCTTTTGATGTTGCACTCTGTGTCACATATACGGGCAGAGCGGGTAGCGCTAGCAAGCTCAAAGTGCTAAATTTACCCAGGCCAACCAGAATGTATTCCCGCATAGTTATTGAGCATATCCATCTCCTGGTGGACCCCGAAGGTGCGCTCTGCACGTGCAAAAATTATCCGCGCCGGGCGGTGGGGATGCTTGGACACCCCATGTAGATTTATGTAAATATCTCGAAAACGGCGTTGTGGAGCGCCGCCGTTTTTAGCACACCCTTTCATGCATCTTTTTCACACATGCTGCATAATTTTCAGACCCAGGTCACTCAAGGCTAGGTCACCAGGTTACGTCCAAGTGGCCTTACCTTAGGAAAAGTTATAATGCCCATCATAGCTACACAGACTGAACAATCGGTCTAAAACGTTGGCAGCGAGTAGTAGTAGTTTCTTAAAGAGCCATCCACAAGACAAGTGGCTATTATGGCCTTCACGTCAATAAAATCGGATCATAGCATGCAGGGTAAAATACACACTCACGATGTTACACAACCTAAAATATACATATAGCTCAGGATAAAAAACACCACCTGCACGGCATCATGATTAAAAACGCGTTCATCACGTGTCTCGTCTCGAGAGACACGTGATGAACGCGGCGAACGCAGCGATTACCAAGAGCACCATATATACGTAAAGTACCTCTACCTCGGTAGTTCACTGTCACTGACTTAGGGTTCTGTTGATTTTGCGACCTTTCTATTACCTATAGGTAAGTCAATGGGAGACAATTGAACTGCGCTTCATTTACCAACATAGGTAAAAATGAAAAATGACAAAAAAGATTAATTGTAGGTAGCGCAAAAGGCAAAAGCTCTTGCAGTCTTAACACAAAAAGTACAATTATAAAGCATTATCGGCGCCTGTAGTGATACTGTACCACAACAACCATTATCTTCATCTTTCACCCATAGATGGCAGTAGCAGAGCGCCTGCATCTATGCTGTGCCGCAGTGCTTTTACAATACGAACTGAGCATTGAGCAAGCGCAGTGTAATAGGTACGATTATGTGGTGGCCTGGACCGGTGACCGCGGCCAAGAAATGGTTTTAACTTGACTGAGTAGCGGTAAATCAGCATCTGATATTAAGTTATTATTACGAGACCATGCATTTGGCCTGAATCGCGATTCGGCGTATGTCGGCGCGCACTAACTGCGCGTTTGCTGTCTTTTCGTGGTTTCAACTCAAGCGTTCAAACATGTGATATGATGCTGGTCACATGCAATATGGTGGGTGTCAAAGTCACGTGAAAATTAGGTCAAGGTCACTGGCCTTTAATGACCTTGGTTCACCTTTTCGAGTTTTACATGTTTCTAGGACAGTTTTTTTGGAGCTGATTTCGAATTTAGCATTCAGTTTAACATTTAAGATGTTATAGTTTCATTGCCTTCGTAACATGTTACGACGCCATCAGTGGTCGGGTTGACACCTACTATGGATAAGCGGCAGGACACCTACTGGCTGACCTGACCTGACCTGACCTGACCCGACCTGGCCTAAATGCATGAAAACATCAGCTGTGATCAAAACAAACATGACATTCCTGATAAATGACCCGTAGAACTGGCAACAACCTCAATTTACGAAGTTGAACTAAACATATCAAAAGTGTTTTCAGCGCTCTTGCATGTCTCTACCAAAGGTTACTGTCAAAATGTTGTGGATGACTGTCATGACCTGAAATAACCCCAGGACATAAGTAAAGGTCACAGGTGCAATTTCCTGATTAAATATGTCACGTTTCCCTGCTACCCGTGTCCCGTTATTTGAGTGCATTGTTTATTAATATGAGTTTCGTGCAACAGAAGCGCAGTTCAATTGTCTCCCATTGACTTACCTATAACCCGCGCGGGGCTGGGGGGGGTAAATTTTACCCACCCTCGCGAATTTTTGCAATGCGTTTTTGAGTAATTGCACTCAAATTGGATTTTTCAAATTTGATCAAAATTTGCACGCAATTTATGTAATTGCGCAGTACCTTTTCTTACATCAATTTGACACGTTCCCTGAAAATTTGAGCGAAATCCGTCGGAAATTTCTGAGAAATTGACGTTTTAGTGACGTCATGTTCGCCATTTTCGCCTCAAAAACGGCAAAATTTCAAACGCCGCTAACATCTTCATTTTTAAAGGAATCAAGACGTAACAAAAAGGTTATACGTAATTCTACTTTGTCTATCAAATGGCTATCTCGGTTTTTTGAAAATTTTGGATTTTGGCCAACATTTTTTAAAAAACTGACTTTTTTGGGAAAATAATTATAAAATCCAAAATTTTGAGTGTATCGAAAAAACCGGAATATATGTCAGAGATGTGGTCTATGTGCACCTACATACCAATTTTTAGAAGAATCGGTTCAAAAATGTGGGAGTTATGAAAAAATTTAATGACGTCACGACACACAAAAAAGTTGAAAAATGAACTTTTTGGAAGTTCTAGACCTCGTACGGAAACAAAAATAGCACCATTCGATTCGCCGTGAAAAACTGCATCAGATAGACACCTTTTTAGGCCCTAACAACCAACTTCAAAATTTGACCTCACTTGACCTGACCTTGATCTGACCTCGACCTGAAATTCACTCGACCAAAATTCCTGAAATTCACTCGACGGTAATCGCTGCCAACGTTTTAGACCGATTGTTCAGTCTGTGTAGCTATGATGGGCATTATAACTTTTCCTAAGGTAAGGCCACTTGGACGTAACCTGGTGACCTAGCCTTGAGTGACCTGGGTCTGAAAATTATGCAGCATGTGTGAAAAAGATGCATGAAAGGGTGTGCTAAAAACGGCGGCGCTCCACAACGCCGTTTTCGAGATATTTACATAAATCTACATGGGGTGTCCAAGCATCCCCACCGCCCGGCGCGGATAATTTTTGCACGTGCAGAGCGCACCTTCGGGGTCCACCAGGAGATGGATATGCTCAATAACTATGCGGGAATACATTCTGGTTGGCCTGGGTAAATTTAGCACTTTGAGCTTGCTAGCGCTACCCGCTCTGCCCGTATATGTGACACAGAGTGCAACATCAAAAGGTTTGCACGTGTAGAGCACGTGCACCGTGTACCCCAGCACATCTATTTGCACAGCGCCTTAAAGCGCTCGTCCAGTCGTGTCAGTGTGCCAAATTTGGTGTGCCTAGGTCAAAGTTTTCCGGAATCGGAGGATGCCTCCTCAAAACATGTTTTTCGCCCCTGGCGCGTGCATTCCGCACCCCCTGCTGCCGAGCATACCATCAGGGTTGTGCTTGACTCATGAGTCGAGTCAGAAATTTGACTCAACTCTGACTCAAATGAGTCAGATTTGAGTCGAGTCGGATAAAATGTTGAGCTGTTGAGTTGAGTCAGAGTTGAGTCAGACAAAAATATTAAGGCGATGAGTTGAGTCAGAGTTGAGTCAGTAAAATAACTTGACATTGAATTGAGTCAAACACCCCCCCCCCCGCTTAACAACTTAGCCCTGGCCCTGCTGCTGGATTTTTTTTTTTCACACCCCCCCCCCCCGCTCAACAACTTTTTTATCTGAGTCAATTTTGAGTCAACTCACTTGATTCAACAAAAAATTTGAGTCAAGTTTGAGTCAACTCATATTTTCATTGAGCCGCTTGAGTCATGAGTCGAGTCAAGGGAAAAAATCAGCTCCTTGTTTGAGTCAGAGTTGAGTCAGGGCTTTCTGAAGTTGAATGATGAGTCGAGTCGGCAAATTTTTTTGAGTCAAGCACAACCCTGCATACCATATGTTAATGGTCAAACACCGGGACATGTGACCTGTGAATTTGGCACCTGTGCCGCCCACCGTTTAATTTGGAGCGTCGCTTAAAGGTTTTTGCCCTTCCTGACTTTGTCGGCACGTGGCACGCGCCACGTGACACCGAATGACCTGTGACATGCATCATCACCTGCCTCAAAGCATTACCCGTCGAACGGTACCACCAGCATCTCGATCCGATCATCCGTTTAGACGCAATTCCAATTGTATTGGCTCGATGACCTTTCAGAGCACGGGTTTTTGGCAACGTAAAATGGCGCCTTGTCGGCTTTACCTGAATGGAGGTGGTTGCGGGTCCAGTTTATTTATACGTCCGTGGGTGAAATGGGGTCATAACTTAAGAGACGGCTTTTTCATATCAATTATTTTACATAAAATCATATTTCAAACCATAAATAATGTTCGACAGCCAAATAAAAGAAACAATACCAATACAGGCTTACAGTTTAAGGTTCGACATTGTGTTCTCTACGATTAGACACCTGATAACTCATTCCCGTACGTCGTAACTCTATAATGACCTTTGCTTATTGTCACATGTGCGCCGCATTCGCGATTGTTGCCGACGCCTGTTTGCAGGTCAGCCCACTACAGTTGTTTTACATATCGAAAAACCGATAAACTTTTAGGCGAAAAAGGCACTATTCCAGGCCCATTTTTGATTTTTTTTTTTGCGATATTAGGTAAAAACAGAAGCTTCTTATCCTAGGAAAAATAAAATGGGAAATCATTGGAAGGTGGCACACTACCTTTAAGCCTATGGGAAAATATTCAATTCGGACGATACTGGATATATCCGCTTCGTTCTATCACTTTTGTGCTTTGAAACCACAGTACATTAACAGCATGTCACTTGGTGCTTCTTTATTTGGTGTACTTATCCATGGGTCAGGTCAAATGAGGTCAACTGAGGTCAAATGACGTTTTTGCCAATAACTTGGCACACAATGACGCTAAAGCTTAAAAATGGTGTCACTGTCATTGTGTTCCTGGTCATCAGCCAAATCAAATAGCCAAATCAACAGTTTTTTGACAATAACTTTTGTAGACATGGCCGTGGATCGATTAAACGTAAAACATAGTCAAAGTATATTCTGAACACCAAGACCAGTTCAAAGCCAAGTCCAAGTTCCAGTTCAAGTCCAAGTTTCAGTTCCCCAGCTCCAGTCTCAATGCCCCCGGCTCCAGAATGACCTTCAGACGACCTTCAGGTACAGAAGGTTCCCGAGGGGAAGCCAATCGGCGGCTGCCCTGGCGTCGCAGCGCCAGCCAATCAGCAGCCGCCACCACACTGTCAAGTGTCACAAGCCGTCGCCTCATAGCTCGGCATATAGCCCACGGCGCGTGACCTGCGGCCGCGGGCGCTTGCAGCGGCAGAGTCCCACTTCCGACACAGTCTCGGAGCGGCAGTCCACTGTGTCAGCATATAGCCGCCCGAGCAAGGCGGCGGCACGGGAGGAGGAGCCGCCCTCCTACACTTTTATGGAGACATGCTAGAGCAATGAAAACACATTTGATTTGTTCAGGTCGACAATAGGGATCTAATGATATGCAAAATGAGCTATTCCGATCAGGTCATTTTCTTGACCCAAGGTCAAATTTTTCAAAATACCTTTTGACCTTTTAAGACCAAATTATAGTTCATTCGAGCCATCTCGAAGAGAGATTTCGACGTTTCTTGAGTCAAAAGTTATTTAAAAAAAAAACATTGTTCGTAAAAGCAGATACTTTCAATTTTACCATCTGGCGGCTAAACCGTTGACCTGAGGTCAAATGTTAGCAATGTCTTTAGGAAAAGCGTTGAAAGGCTATCGAATGCGTTTTTCTGCGGCGCTGCAGCTCTGTTGGTTCTTGAGATATGCGCCAGTATTTCGAAATGTGTTGACATAGGCAAGATTTTTCCTTTGATGTTCTCTGGTCTGGTGACCTGACCTTTGACCAGACTTAAGAAATGACTGCTTTTGTCTTGATTTTCGAAGCTCTTTCGAATGCCGCTTTCCGCGTAACGCTACGTGACCCAGGAGCCGAGTTAGAAGGAGAGGGGTGTTCAGACACGGAGCGGTTGGCACCGAGGACCGGCCTGGCGCGGGTTAAGTAGAGAGGCTAACGCGTGACTATTTTTGCTGGATCAAAGCCGGTTGAAGGGAAACTGCAGGGTGGTCTTATGCAGGGTCCGGCAAAAGTGTTGTCCTCTACCTAAAGGACAACACTTATGCGGTTTCTAATCGTTTCTGCCCCTAAGAGATAAATATTTTGGCTGCACCTCTGCATTGCACGGTCCTTGGCCGCGGAACATGAGGTCGCGACCGAACCTCGGATCATGGGTCACCGAGCTACTGCCAGTTATACACAGATAGATTGCCCCCCCCCCCCCTCCCCCGAATGGCCGCGTCGCAAAATGAAGGCAAAATGAAGGTAATAAATTTCAATCTCGGGGAGCTGAACCAGATAGTCGACATGCTTCAGGCCAAAATAACACAGCGTGTTATTGCTGGTCAGTTGGGACATCTGCCTGCACAGTCCCGCACTGGTGGGATAAGCATACGACTGCTGGCAGTGTTGCTGATTGTCCGAGATCGGGCATTCGCCCACCATTTGGCCCGGGGAGGAAATCGCATTGAAATGGCGGCCAGGAAGAGTGGCAAATTGGTGAATAATTTGGCAAAGCTGCTCCCATCTCCAGACAGGACCATGACACGCTATAGAAGAGTTCACTGAGGCTCATTAACAACAATAGCCTCCAGCGGCTCAGTTCTGAGTCGACGCATGGCCTCGACGGTCAATGGCAGGTCAGCATGCAATTTCATGCAGGACGGCGCGCCAGCTCATTGCTCTGCCAAGGTCCAGGTGGTTGTCCGAATCGAACCTGCCGGAATTCTGAAGAAATTAACCGGCTACCATCCGGACCCTAATCCTGCTCGAGGATCTTTGGGCTACCTTCCAGCAAAACATGGACAAATAGAAGCCAGCGAGCCAGCCTCGGCGCCCTGCAGTTACAGCCAAACGGACATAGTCGAGAATAAAGTCGTCTGTGCTGCATAAGCTGGTTGCCAGCACGCCAAATTGCGTTCGTGCGTAAATCCCTATTCCCTGTTCATATTTACCCACCTATGACAAAAAAGGTTGATGTTCGGCCTTAGCGTCGATGAAAATGGTGAAAATAATTCTGAAAAAAATTGGCCGGCTGTGAGAAAGAACATGGATGAGAGGGGGGGGGGGGGCAAAAGATATGTTGGCCCCCCCTTTCAGCGCCGCATGTCCGGACATGCCGCATGTCCTTCACGGACATCAGCGCCAAAGGGGGGGCCATGGCCCCTTTGGCCCCCCTGGATCCGCCCTTGTCCTCCCGAGCTCGATGAGAGCGGGATCCTTAGGCCAAGTCAGCAGGGGCGTCGACGCGTAAGGAAAACTGGTCCGACTTTTTCTCGGGGGGCTCCCACCGGTGGGGGCCCCCAGGGTCCCCCGTGGCCGCAGCAGGGGCCCCTGGCAGGGGCCCCCCCGAGAGCCCCAACAGGGGCCCCCCGCGGCCGCAGAAGGGGACCCCGCGGGCCGCAGCAGGGCCCCGCGGTGTCTAGCAGGGCCCCAGAGGCGCAGCAGGGCCCCCGCGGTCTCTAGCAGGGCCCCCCGAGCCGCAGTAGGGCCCCCGCGGTCTGCAGCAGGCAGGGCCTCGTCTAACATGTTAACTGGGGGGGGCAATTGCCTCCCCAGTCGAGCGGATTGCCCCCCAGTGGCCAACATTTGCCCCCCCAGTCAAAACGTGAACTTCTCACAAAATTACCTTCTCTGCAATGCGTTTTTGTTAGGAGTCTTATACGAATTTAACGAGAAACGTTAAATTATTTGCTCAAAAACTGTTCATACTCCAAGACTACGGGAAAAGCCAGAGTTTTGTGATTTATAGAGCTGAGTATCCACTGTGATTCTGTGATTTTGCTACTGCGATTCAAGTAGCAAATTGTCAATTGGCAGCTGCCAGTGACCCAACTCGTGTTTGTGCCCCCCCCCCCTCCCACTCAATCAAACGCCCACGGCCCAACACGGAAAAATATGTTTAGCACTGTCTGGTGGGGCAATGTGAGGGGGTAACACATTACTCTTAACTCTCGCCCGTATTGGTGTTTTTCCAGCCGCGAACGTATAGGGGGGGAAGGGGCGTTGGACCTTGCCTCTTGCCGTTTCGCCCCTGATCGAGCTAGAGCTTCGCGGAGAAAACCACCGTGTTGCCTGTCACGAGAGGAAGCAGATGATGCCTCATTTTAAGGTCCTTAGTCTTCAGTTGACCTTCCAGGTCAGGTCTATGACCCTAAAGTCGGGAAAATCGCGGGACCTGTTACAACGTGGTAAAGGGTGGCTGTTATGTTTTTTTTCGGGTGCTGATCACGAATATCATGTTAGTTAATTATCACAGATAATGTCTTCATGCATTTAGGCCAGGTCGGGTCAGGTCAGGTCAGGTCAACCAGTAAGGGTTTTGCCGGGTATTCGTAGTAGGTGGCAACCACCTCTGGCTCTGACAGCTTCGTAACATGTTACGAAGGCACCAAAACTACTTCGTAAATGTTCAAATGGTTGCTAAATTCGAATTCAGCTCCAAAAACTGGCCTAGAATCATGTAAAACTCGAAAAAGTGAGCCAAAGTCATCAAAAGCCAATGACCTGACCTGACCTCGCGGTGACCTTGACGCCTACCCTAATGCATGGGAGCAATATCATATTCCATGTTTGAACGCTTGAAACCACGAAAAGACTGCAAACGCGCGGCTAATGCGAGCCGACATACGCCGAATCGCGATTCCGGCCAAATATGGTCTCGAAAAGAAGTCACAGGTCAAAGGTCGTTACGGTCAGGGTCATGACATTTTCAGAGTAAGTGTAAAATTGACTAACGCGAGGGTACTGAAAGTTTCGTCGCGGTCAGCCGCTTTTACGTGAGTTATTCGTGAAAAACCGGGGAAGGTCCGTTCGACCCCCCCCCCCCCCTATACGAACGAGCATGGCTCTTTTTTTGTTTTTTTTTTTTTGTTAAAAAAAATATTGGTCTCAGGGCTGTGACGAAAAACAAGTGGCCTAAATCCGGTGAGAAAACAGGATTTGGGGGTACCCTAGGTTTGGGTCCTTCAGTCTCTGCCCCCCCAGTGAAAATTCCTTAGACGAGGCCCTGGCAGCAGGGGCCCCCGCGAGCCACAGCAGGGCACCGCCTAGTCGAAAAAGTGGTCCGACTAGTCGGAAAAGTCGGACCAGTGTCGACGCCCCTGGCCAAGTGGCCTTCTTTAACCCGAACACCTTGAAGGTAAGGTAAGGTAATATTAGGTACCCACCATTTAGAATAACATATGCCAAATATTTATAACCTAAAATATTGCAGTTAAATAGGCTGCGCCACTGCATCTATCAACAGCGCAATGTCTGTCGACAAAAATGGTCCGGCAGTTTCTTATGGTTTCTTATAGGTATCTTGGCTTGAATTTCGATCAACACCATCAAACCCAGGGTATATATCAAACCTTTACATATAATCGTTCTATAGCCGGTATATAGGGCCTTCCTATTGCCATTTATAGTCACCGTGGCTATAGCCTTGATCAAGGCCGTAGGTATGTTCTAACCAGTTCTAACTTATATGGCCTTGGTTTCTATGGCATTGATTATAATAGAGTTCTGTGATCGACACGCATTGTTTCTGCTGTTATTTGGTCGCTTTTGACATTGCCTTTCACACATATTTGATTGAACCGTTTTTAGTCCTATAAGGCACTGTAATAGCGATTGTACCCAAAATTTATATAGCCTTGCCCAAGATTGTACCTCAGGATTAGAGGAAGTCAGGACCCAAGTCTTTTGCACAGAAATCTGAGGACGGACAGGTTCAGCGCCTTGGGTTCAGTGTTTTTTCTGCACATTGACATCAGGCAAGTTCCTCGCAGGCAAGTTTCCATTAGTAGAGCAGACGTCACACCAAGGTTTTCCAACCAGGGAGAAGCGCTGTAGGTTTGTAGGTTGTAGGGTAGGTTTTTAGGTTGAAGGTTTGTAGGTTAGGTTAGGGGTCTGTTCCCGTCGCTCCTCCCAAAAAATCTCGGATGAGGTTGGATGAGCTTGGAGGAGAGCCGTTTCAGAGGAGCCACGGGAACATTTTTGCGAGGAAATCAGCTGTTTGCGGGCTGTAACGGTCGGCGATTTATGGCGCGCAAACAGCAATTTAGAGTTAACTTTTTCTTTCTAATAAATTAACCATAGGTTTATATCGAACATTACTATTAAAAGATATCCCATCCTCATCGATCACTGAAATCAATTCCACTTTCCTCAAATCTCATTTATAAACAATTCACATTTGTATTACGTGCGCCAAATGTGTCTACGCAGAGCCTCCTCCAAAAATCCAACTTTCGTTTGGGATGAGGGAGGAGGCAAATAGTGGTGGTGAGATGTGAAATCAAGATGAGCTTGGAGGAGCTTGGAGGAGCGACGGGAACAATTTTTTGAAACGAGATGAGGTTAGAGGAGCTTGGAGGAGGTTGGAGGAGCGACGGGAACAAACCCTAGGTCAGGTTAGGTTAGGTTTGTTTAGGTTTTGTTAGAAAGAAGTACCTACCTCCAGGCATAGCGCCTTTCTTTGTTGGAAAACCTTCGTGTGACGTCTGCTCTACTAATACCAGTTCCTCTATGAAGCACTCTCCCAGCTGATTTCGAGGTAAAAGTATACATTGAGTCCGAGTAACTGTAAAAAGATAAAGTTTTCATATTCTTACATTATTTGACATCCTGAATCCAAAAATGATACTTATATGTCCTGAAAAAACATAATCAAACCTGACCTAACCTTACCTATTTACCTACAACCCACCAACCTACAACCTACAAACCTACAACCTAACCTAACCTAACCTACAAACCTACCAACCTGAAACCTACAAACCTACAACCTAACCTAACATTAAAACCTAATTTTTTTGCTGTTACATATTTGTATCAACAGCGTCACAATTGTCCACTCGGACCTAATATATACTAATACCGATTTCGCCTTTAGGCACCCTTTAAAAACTGATGAAATTCATAGAACAGGAACATGAAAAGAAAGAACATATCCTAAGGCTGAAAAGTGTGACCACACACAGAACTTATACTTACTTACTTACTTAAGATGCACAGAAAATTTTGAGAGGCCCAAGGCCTGTAGTGTCCGCTCCAGTCGAGTTCATGTTTGACAGTGTTACTGTTCGTATGGTAGGGGCGGGGTGAAGTGAAGGTGTCTCCAGTGAGTGTCGAGCCGGTTCTTGAACGAGTTTAGAGAGTCGGCGTCTACGACGGATGATGGTAGGCTGTTCCAGTCGTTAATGACTCTGACTGCGAACGCGTTTCGACGGATGCGGGTGACGGCATGAGGCTTCGCAAGACGCCAGGAGTGTCCTCTTGTATCTCTGGTCGTTACTCGGTTGAAGAACTCCTCCGGATTCAGGTCCAGTCTCCCATGCAGCACATTGTAGACAGCGATCATGTCGCCGCGTCGACGTCGGTAGTGGAGAGAAGGCAGCTTCATAGACTTCAGTCTTTCCTGGTACGGTAGGTGACGTACTTCCTGGACCAGCTTGGTCGCTCGGCGCTGGACTCGTTCGATGAGGAGCTGATCCGCTCGATTGAATGGCCCCCAGACAATGTTACCGTACTCCAGGAGCGGTCGCACAAGCGTCTTGAACAGGATTGGCAGGGTCATCTTGTCCAGCAGGCTGAATGACCGTCTTATCACGGCCATCACTCGAGATGCCTTGTTGACCGCTGCCGCTGCTTGCGTCCTAAACTTCAGCTCCGCGTCAGCAATCACTCCTAGGTCCTTTTCCTCTGTCGCCGTCTGCAGGACTTCACCGTTCAAAAGTTAGTCGTGCCGGTGGACGTGACGACCGACGTGGAGGGCCCTGCACTTCGTGTCGTTAAATTGCAGTTGCCAATCCTCACCCCACTGTGTCACAGCGTCCAGGTTCGCTTGGAGAGCCCGCGCGTCCTCATGGTCACAGACGACCTGGTACAATTTGCTGTCGTCGGCAAAGACCTTGACACCGCAGCTTAGGACATTTGGCAGGTCGTTAACATATAGGACAAACAATGTAGGTGCCAACACAGATCCTTGCGGGACTCCAATTGGGACTGAGGTCCATTCCGAGCAGGAACTGCCGATCGTAACCCGCTGCTTTCGCCCCGTCAGGAAGGCCTCTATCCATCGTAGCAGCTTCCCACGGATTCCATGTGCAGCCACCTTGTGGAGAAGCCTGCGGATTGATACAGTGTTGAAAGCCTTGGCCAGGTCAAGATAAATGATGTCCATGGGGTCACCACGTTCTGCAGCACGGCTCCAGTCCTATGCTGAAAGTAGCAGTTGCGTGACGCAGGACCTGCCCGGCCGGAATCCATGCTGGGCTTCAGTAATCAGGCCCTCTGCCTGCAGGTGCTCCATCAGCCTGTCCCTGATGATGGCTTCCAGCACCTTGCAGGGCACTGGCGTCAGGCTGACTGGTCGGTAATTGCTGGGGTCGTCCTTGCTGCCCTTCTTGTAAATGGGGACCACGTTGGCCGACGTCCAGTCCTCTGGAAGGATCCCTGTATCGAGCGACTCCCGGTACATGGCTGCTAGTTGAGCTGATATTGAGTCTCTCGTCTCGTGGAGTACCCTTGGATGAATGCTGTCAGGTCCAGCGGCTGAGGAGGTCTTGATCTGGGCGAGCTTCTGTTTTACCAGGTCCTCTGAGATGTCAACGTCCCCTACTACTGGTCCCCTGTACGCGTCCCCGGCGTGCGGCATCGGCCGAAGGTCATCCTCGATGCAGACCGAGCTGAAGAATGCGTTCAGGACCGCGGTCTTCTCTTCGTCGTTTACTGTAAGCTGACCCGACTCTGTGCGGAGGTTCTCAACGCCGGCCCTGCTCTTGGTTCTTGAGGCCGAGTACCGCCAGAACGCCTTTGAGTTTACCTTCAGGTCAGCCGCCAGCTTCCTCTCCAGTTCCTTCCTTAGATTGCGGGTGAGCCGTCTCAGGTCGTTGCTACATCGCTTGTAACGTGCAAGGCAGATGTCATCCATGGATTGGGTGTACTGGATCCACAACTTCCTCTTCAGCTTTTTCAATCGCATAGCTTCCCTGTCCATATAGATATTGCGTCTCTTATTAGTTGGGCGAGACCTGGGGATACACTGAGTCGTCAGAAGATCCAGCGTCCTTTTGAAGTACTTGTATCTGGTGCGCGGGTCCGGAGGATCGGGCACTTCCCAGACAGTCTCCCTGATCCGATCATTCAGGAGCGCATAGTTCCCTTTGTTGAGGTTCAGCCGGGGCTCCCTTGGTTCTCTTCCCTGGTCATAGTGCACGGTCTCAAACCTCAGTAACACATGGTCGCTGTGTCCTATGGGTGGGTGGTAGACAAGGTTTTTGACTAGCCCCTCCTCGTTACTCAGGATAATGTCCAATCCGCTGGACCTGTTGCCTTCCCTGTATCGTGTGTCCCTGGTGACATGTTGTGTGAAGCCACAGTCTTGCAGCCCTTCCATAAATTGGTGTGTATGATGGCCCTCAGGGGTAGTGGAGTAGCTGTGAGTCCAGTCGATTTGGGGGTAGTTGATGTCCCCAGCAATCAACACTTGGGTGTTTCTGTCAGATGTGCAGCTAGTGATGAGCTCCAGTAACTCCGTAACCAGTAACAGACGTAGAAGACGGTCCATGGGCAGATGGGCTACGGTAAATGCATCCAATGAGGAGGCGATTTGGGTTTCGCAGAGGGATCTCCAGCCACAGATGCTCGATTTGATTGCAGCCTGGGAAAGAGCGCTTGGTAGTCCTGATAGAAGTTTTGACGAATATGCCAATTCAGCCGTTTTTGACTAGCCCCGGATGACTTATAGGAGATATGGATGACTTATGATACTTTTTACACAAAACATCAGTAATGCTGATTTAGCTGAACCACAATGTTGAGTCTAAGTCTGAGGGCTGTTCGGCTGTGCAGCCAAAATGAAATATGCTGCAGCATGCATGCGCAGTGAGGGCTATGTCGCCCATTAGTCCCGCCCACACCACTGCGTCATTGCCTGTGTGATGTCACCCACTAAAGCATAGGTACTTCTCTTTCCTGCAGCTGGAAATTTGGTGCTACAGGAGACAAAAGTGGCGCGGATTTAAGTTTATCATCCAATATTTCTTACCGTAAGTTTTATCCACAGGGGAGCACTGCCGCTTCAACCCTATTGGCCGTAGTGTCTAACGGTGGCGGCCATATTGCGCAGACCAGGAACCGGCTGCCGCCTGTGTTGAGGAATACGGAATTCGGGACCTCGATTTACGTTTGCGGCCGCCGCATCCGTTACGTTCAAGTTACGTAGATACGGAACCCGGCATCTTACGCAGAATTGAGTGGGGAACACGATCGTATCTTCAGAATTCCTCAAATTCACTCGCCGGACTTACATTTGCCCCGGCCGAGGGGGTTGATTGAACCCACCTCGCTAATGCGCCGCAAATTAAACTAGAATTAAGCGGTAAAGTGGTCGTATGCGACAAAGTATAATGCAGAGTGACTGGTAGGAACCCGCTGTAAAGGTCTCAGGTCAACCGGTGACCTCTGAGGTCAGGTCAAGTGATCTAAGGCACGGGTTCGGTTTTTGGTAAATAACTTCGCCAAAAATGGCCGTAGAGCCGCGATTTTGGCATCATCGTGTTCAGCTAGCTCAGGCGCATCGAATGATATACTTTTTGTTCGGGTCACGTCAACTTAGGGTGTTGACCTCAGGTCAAGGTCAGGTCAGCACCCCCTGGTCACGAAGCTGGTCGAAAGAGGTCATGTCGCATATCATTCGATTCGGCAGGTCTTCCTGAGTCCATTGGTGGCTTTCCCGACTCGCTAGCTCAATTTGATCGGGAGTTATTGAAGAAAAACTGTGACCCTTGTGACGTCACAAATGACGTCACGCAAGGGCAACAATGCAAATATGAAGCATAGAACCTTGCAAGGAGTGCATGAAATCATGATTCTATATGCTTGAGATAGTTTCAGATCATTCTCGGCGCCAAAATAGCAATTTTCATATTTCCCCATTGACTTATAAAGGTTTAGCGTATTAGTTCCTTGTATCTGAGGATTTTTTTTAGGATTTCATCTTATTCTCCACTCAATTCTGCGTAAGATGCTGGGTTCCGCGTCCACATAGCTTGAACGTAACGGATGCAGCGACCGCAAACGTAAATCGAGGTCCCGAATTCCCTATTCCCCAACACAGGTCCCGTAGCTCAGTTGGTAGAGCGTTGGACTCCGCGTAGTGAGAGCACGCGTTCCCGGTTATAAAAGTCCGGGTTCAAAGCGCGACGGGCGCTTGACATTTATGGGCCTCCTGACAGGTATGGTTGCGGTTGGTGGCAGGCCGAAGCCAGATGAAGTCAGTGAGGGGACCGGCCGTGCGCGGCTATGTGCGCACGTTAAACTTTGGGCTCTAAATTCTGCCATAGAACTGGAATTGCGCGATCGGAGGGTAGAGGGCAGGGTCACCGCAACAAGCTTCGCTTAGTGGTGGCTCTGTCCTTGTGAATCCTTCCTATCAAAAGGTTCGGACAAAATTTATAAAAAAAAAACAGGCGGCGGCCGCTTCCTGGTCTGCGCAACATGGCGGCACCGTTGGACACCATCTGGCGGCCGATGCGCCTTCCACATTATAGAGTTCAGTGGTTTTATCGTTAGTTTAGCGGCATGCTGCAGGAGAGTGGGCGGAGCCAGGAGGCTGACGTCACCCAAGTATGAGGCACGCAGCACAGATCTATGCTGCAGGAACCAGAACAGCCCTCTGGTAAGGCTATGTTACAAGTTAAGTTAGGTCAGGGCAGATAAGGTTTTGTTATTTTTGCTTGAAGTGCATCTGATTTTTTTTTTAGTATTATATGATTGTGCAAAGTGCAAACATTGTCTGGGTTGATAAATGGTTTTTGATGATTTGGTGTGGTTTTACTTCAATTTTGAGCCTAGGGTGCAAAAGGAGGATTTCACCTTGCAAGGAGCGCATCAAATCACGATTCTGTGTGCTTGAGATAGTTGGAGATCGTTCCCGGCGCCAGAAGAGCAGTTTTCATTTTCCCCATTGACTTATAATGGTGAGGTCACGAAAATGACCTGACCTCATTGACCTTTAGGAAAAATTCGAGATATACAGGTTGTGGGACTCATAATGGATACTAGATCATGCAAGTTTCATTTCCCTGTGACATCTCCTCTGGCAGTGAGGGCGTTGCGAAGTTGCGACATCTGAAGACCGTGCAGAGGTTCACTTATGACGTCATAGGTCAGTGACCTGACCTGACTCAAAAATGCGGTTGGTGTCAAAAGATGCGGCTTGAACCAAAGGTCAGGTATGCCAAGTTTCAGCTCTCCATCGCTAACGTGTTCGGAGCTATCGCGAAAAAACCCTAGGGGGGCACCCGCCCCCCCCCTCAGCCGGCGAGGGTTATCACTAAAAATGCTATGACTTCTTTATTTTTTGACCGGTTTTGATGAAACTTCAGGGGACCCTTCTTCATGAACTGGTCTATCATATATATTCCGGCATTTTGGATATTTCAAAAACATAGGCGGTTTCAGGTAACCTAACTTGGGATGATGTTTTGAGTTTTTTGTCATTGTATGTCATGTGTCTTATGACATGATATGTCATATATCATGTAGGTAAAATATGCAACGTAAGCACAAAATACACGTTTTCGTTAAGCATAGGCGGATTCAGGCATGCTAAGACGGGGGGCAGTACATTGAGATGAACTGTACATTGAGGTACCCTTTCTCAGGTACCTGGGTCCGCCTTTTCCAATATTTTCATTTGGAATGACGTCACATAGTCTTAAGGTGCATACATATGACGGGGGGCGCCACTGATCACCATTACAAACCTAAGTAAGTCGCTGCTTAGCGGCAAATATCGGAACAGTCAAAGCTGGGCCAAAACTACCCCCCGAGAAACTCGTCCTGGAGACGCCTCTGCGCAAGCTAGAAGCTAAAAAATTTGACACAATGTGCCCAATGAATGGCAAGGAAAAGTCACCAAATTTCAAGCCCCTAGCTAGAGTGGTTTTCCGTCGAGAGCAAAAAAAAAAAAAACTACAGGTGGGGGTCGATTTGCCCCCCCCCCCACCAGTAATAGGGGGCTGGCAGCCGTATCCCAAATGCCTTGGAGGCAAGGCTCCATGCCAACAGATCGACTTTCGTGCTTTCCAATAATGTCACTGACAAAGCTGCGATTGAGGTCAGGAGCTCACTGCGATTTTGTCCCACAGACATCGGTCAGTACTTTCAGTGCCTCTCAAACTGTTCAGCCCAGCCGCGACTGGGAGTTGGAACAGATGGAGACCCCCCCTTACTGCACCGATACCTTTGAGATAGTAGCGGTGCCTAAGAAATCGGTGCGTTAAAAAATCGGTGCATGCGACCTACGCAAAAATGCTGCCCCTTATCGTGTCAACCAAGTTAAAGCAAGCGACATTACTAAGAGTAACTGCATTTATTACAGGAGCTGCTGCAATGTTTTTTCACATATCTCTGGAGCATGAAATTCTTTTGCATCCTCGCTACTTCGGACCACAACTGCTGGAGACTGTCAAACAAAAACTATTTTCAGAGGTAAGAATGTGTCGATTGAGCTTAAATGCAAAATTGACCACAGGGGCGTTGCCACGGATTTTTGAGTGGGGGGGGGGGGGGTCGGGTTTCCGGTCTTCGTCTTGATGAGTAGGGGTGTTTTAGCCACACTTCCGGTTTTTTTCGTGTGTTGAGAAAAACCTCGGCGCGCAGCGCCACGAAAGCAGCGGTATATCTTATTGTACATCACTTTTGCATCGTGCATATAAATCAAGCACAGGTCACCTGAGGTCAGGTCACAATGCTATGTCAAGTTCAGTTTTAATGCATCTAAAAATTGCAATATTGTCATTCCTATAGAGTATCTTCTATAAGCCTGAAATTTGGTATAATGAATGGGATTATAAGTGCCAACAGTTCATGAATCTGGGATTTTAATCTGAGAAGTGAAGTCAGGTCAAATATGTGACTTCACCAATCATGATAAGATATGGGAAAATGCACGAATGCCTTCTGCTTTGAACGAATATGCTAAAAACGCTAGATACTTTTGTAGCCATGGCACCTCTGCTCATTTTAGAGACAAGGTGCAGCTAATGACCAGTGGTGACTCGAATGGTCAGTCATCAGGTCATCAAAGGTCTCTAACACATTTTCGATAACAACTTTTGATGGAGACGCTTTAGAGCGATGACAGCACCTGGAGTGTGTTCAGCTAAGCAACATGGATCGATCCATATGCAGCAGGTTCTTTTCCGGTCAGGACATGAGACATGACCAGGACATGACATGACCGCGGGGGTCGCGACCCCCGCGACCCCCCCCCCCCCCGTCGGCGACGCCCTTGATTGACCATTGATAATTGCTAAGCCTGTCGGATGAGTTCCAGTAGCGGCGGAACACCTTCATTTTAACCCTCGCCCGTAAACGGCGTTTTGCCACCTTCGCCCATGCAGGGGGGGGGGGTGCGACCCCCCCCCCCTGGCGTTTGAAAACGGAGCGTCGTAGAGCTTAGCGGAAAAGACCAACGGATTGCTCTCAACTAGATCTCGCGATTGGTGGTATATTTTTTGGTCCTAGGTCAACATTTGACCTACTTATGACCGGTCAAAGGTTAAATTTTCGGAAAAATCTAACTTTTTCAGATTTCCGCGCCGATTGCGGCAAAACGGTAAGAGATATCGACTTGAAACCTTCACTATCGTGATCCTTGATCAATTCTCTATCGTTTGGTGTGTATTTCGATGTCATAACTCTAAAAATGATGCGTTGGGAGCATCGGAAGTCTGCAAGGTCATTTGTGCATTGGGTCACGTCAGGCGTGTGACGTCACTGACCTGACCCTGACCCAAAATGAACTACAAGAAACAACTGACGATGCCTGAAATGGATAGGGTAGGGTGGGGTAATTTGAACATGTGGGGCAATTTGAACATAGTGTGAAAAACACAAAATTACGGAAAATCCATAAGTGGCATGACAATATGACCAATGAGGGAAATTATCGTAACTAAAAGGGCTATCATATGAACGGGGTTTTAAGTTTCATGGAATGAAGATGCTGACGCACACTGTAAAAAATCATTTTCGCAAGTAAAAACGCCTAAAAACACGTCATTGCAACTTCATTGCAGCGCAAAATCTTGCATTGCTAGCGCCTAATACGCAACGGCTTTTGTTGTACAATTACCTAATCAGTGCCTTCAATACAAGAAATTTGCTTTTGAAACCTGTTTTTAAATATGGCAAAATAACTTTTAGCGTGGGGTAATTTGAACATAGTGTAGGAATTTCAATCCAGACAGGGATAGCTCCGAAAAAAAAACAACGCTCCCAGCTTTTTTTTTGCCAATATTTTCGACCCAAAGCAGTAGCAGATAAGTGATGCCAGTTTTATAAAATTTACGTCTAATGTCCGTCTAATGTCCGGCATTTTTGTTGATTTCCGTTCAAAAATGTTAAAGTCAGCCATTTGTCCAAACATGTCCGAAAATTACGCATTAATAAACACTCAAAACTGTCATTTAAATTGCTTATAATGTACTTTTACCAGCCGAAAAGTGTTCATTATATTGAGAGCTTAACAAGCTTTCCATTCGCCAATCAATGCTATGCACGATTACTTTATAAAAAGCGCTGAAGTGTAGCAAGCCATCGTCCAATGTTGTCCAGTCTGCTACCTTTGTCCTACCAATTCCGAATTGGACATTGGACAAAATCAGAACTCCAAATGTCCAGGTTTCGATTGGCACCACTATAACAGATGCAGTAAGGATGGGAGAGTTTTTATCGAACAAAAATGATAGACGTTCTGTTAATTGAAGACAGGCGAATTCTGTCAACTGACCGGTGTGCAGTGTGCAGATATTGATACTCTGCAACTGTTATTTTTGTTGTGTTGATTTTTCAAGTGAATGTATGTTTAGAATTGTTCTGCCTATTTGTTTATGGGTCAAACAACATCGGTGTTGGCGAGACTATCGTTTTTATGACAGATAAAGGCAGTATGTTCAAATTACTCCACGGTGGGGCCATTTGAACACACCGCGACTTGGTGGAGAAGTGAGGCTATGCTTTTCAAGGCATGCTCGGCTCGTCCAAAAATGAGGCTTGCATGGTGAAAGCAAGTGACACTTGCGCTACTGAAGCAGTTTTTCTTCATCCAGGGTTAAGCTGGAATTTGGTACAACGGAGAAGACGTAAAAATATGTTCAAATTACCCCACACTACCCTAGCAAATTCGAATTCAGGGCATCAAAATACCCCGAAAAGGCATACAAGTGCAAGAAGTCATTACAGGTCAACCGAGGTCACTGACCTGACTTTGACCTTTAGTAACCTTGAAAAGGTCAACGGACATTGTGCCAATGTCAAATCAGCCAGTTATGATTCTAAAACAATCCATCAGTGTGTCAGGTCAATCGGCATTTATACCATTGTGAAGCAATCTCCAATTTAGCGTAAATCTGGCCGGAGGTTGTTCCCTTTATGACGTCATAACTCCGTGACCTGACATGACCTTGGCAAACAATTTTTACCAAAAGTTGCGCAAAGGATGCCCCAAAGGGTACTGAAAATTTGAGCTGGCTATCTGAAACGGTTCGGCGTGTAGCTAAGAAAAACTTCAGGGGGGGGGGTTGCACCAACCCCCCCCCCCTACATGGGCGAGGGTTAAGGGGGGGGGGACACTGCCGACTTTTGGTCCCATTCTTTCCATGCAACGCCAGTAGGGCTAATGTTAAAATGGCAAAATCAAGGGGGGAGGGCACGGTGCCCCGGTGCCCCCCCCCCTTTTCGCCGCCTATGATGAGTTCCAGAGTTTGCGTGCAAGTATTAGCACACCTTCGACAGGGCAATCCAATATCATGCTTGATATGCAAACCCAAACGACATCAGGCAATTGTTGAAATACAATAAATGGGAAGAGTCCGTGTCTGAGGTCGCCTCGCCCCTTTCCCCAAAGACCAGTGTGATCGCTGACGCGGCGCTCCGCAGGTGGAAGGCACGTGCACGGGCAAGTACGGCTTTGTCATCTCGGTGACGACCATCGACAACATCGGCGCCGGTCGCATCCAGCCGGGCCGCGGCTTCGTCGTCTACCCGGTCAAGTACAAGGCCATTGTGTTCAGACCGTTCAAAGGCGAGGTCCTCGATGCAGTAGTCACACAGGTAATGGAATGGGACGGCAGGCAGAGGCTTCTACGCTGCCGGACATTGCAGACATTGAAACCTATTTCCATTGATAAGCAACTCACTTAATTGCCAGCTGTGCCAATAGCTACACAGCTATTTTGTTCGATGGCCTGGTGTATTAGGTATTAAGGGCTGCGGAGTCTATGTATTTTCGGTGACTCCGGCTCCGCTGTCACTCAGAGCAGTTAAAATCAACTCTGACTCTGGTCCGACTCCGGACATCCCTCGTAAAGTCCGTGCGTGAGTCAATGGAGTTACAGATGTCTGTGTGTGTTGACTGGATTTGTCTATGTCGTTGTGTGTTAGACTGGATTTGGATTAACCTATGCCGGTGTGTGTTAGGCTGGATTTGATTTCAGTGCGTGCGTGCGTGCGTGCGTGCGTGTGTGTGTGTGTGTGTGACTCGGTTTGCCGATGTCCGTCTGTGTGAGGGGCCGATTGTCCCACAAGTTCGTTCTCACCTAAATTTTTCTTTTAGAGGCTCTCGTATTTAAAGGTACGCTGAATTTATTTCGTAACTGAGCTTATGGGGTTGCCATGGCAACTTGCAATATGCTCCACAGAACCTAATTTCTCTAGACAAAATATTTTTTTGCTAGAGAGTCCACTTCATATAGAGACGGCTAACGCCCGCAACATAGAGGTCTCCGATACAGGTACGTTTCGGTATTTAATTAGCACGTGGGCCATTAGGGACGATTGAGGGTGATTGAGGCCATCCAGTCTGTAGCCAATGTCCATCGCTAACTGGACGCACAGTCAGCAAGTGACGCCGATGATTTGTCGGCAGTCAATCACTGCAAGTTTGTCCTCTCCAGTCAGCCTTCAGGGGTGAGCCAAATGGCCAAAACTGTGTGGCGCCAGAGTGGCCATCAAAAAGGTCAAAGGGTTAGAAAGTTGGTAAGTAGACTTTTCAGGATTGATAACCAGCTGCCTTAGAGTATCCTTTCGGGGTACATAACTCACGATCACTTGGGCTTAAGACTTAATGGAGGACTAAAAACAGTCGAAACAGTCAGTTTGAAGGAGAAAATTGCGTACTTGAGGTCATAGTCCCATCTTCAAGCAAGACAGTGCATCAGTACACAGATCAAGCAAAGCTTATAAGTGGTGCAAGGAGACTGTGACAAGCGTTTGTGGCAAGATCACATGCCAGGCAACTCATCGGATCTAAATTTCATAAAAATTTGCTGGTTATACCTACTGAAATTGAGGCTCGTCGAAGCGAAGCACTGTTCCAGCCTCGAGAAGCTCACGGCGCATGTCAAGTCAGTCCGGGCTAAATTCAAGCCTGCTATGCAGCCAAACATGTCGGTTGGCATGCCGCAGCATGTATTCATGTGTTTGCTCATTAAATGGGGAGCACATTGAGGGGTCATAAACATATCAAAACGCAATATACTCTGTTTTACATGCAAATATAAGGTGAGAATGAACTTTAGGACACCCTGTACTGGCTGATGTCCGTGTGTGTTAGACTGGATTTGCCGATTTCCGTATGTGTTAGAGTGGGTTTGCCGATGTCCGTGTGTGCTAGACTGGATTTGCTGATGTCCGTGTGTGCTAGTCACTGGCCGTGTCGTCTGCCTGCAGGTGAACAAGGTGGGCCTGTTCACGGAGATCGGCCCGTTGAGCTGTTTCGTGTCGCGCCACTCGATCCCCAGCGACATGGTGTTCGACCCCAACTCGAACCCGCCCTGCTACAAGACCCAGGACGAGGAGGTCATGATCCAGCAAGACGACGAGATCCGGCTAAAAATCGTCGGCACGCGAGTGGACGCCAGCGACATATTCGCCATCGGCACACTGATGGACGACTACCTGGGCCTCATCAGCTAGTGGGCGGCGCGCGGCGGTTCGGTCCGGCGGTTACAGCTCCGCTCCCCAGATTCCGGAATACCGCCGAGCTGGCGGCGGCTCAGAGGAACCGGCGGCCGGCCTCTGAGCGCCATCGGAGAAGTAGTGGGACTCTCCGGTACCGGGCGGCAGTGCCAGCGCAGTGCCGGCCCTGCCGCTGAATGCTACTCGTCGCTTGGGTGGTCGGCGCACCGAGTCTCAGTCGACTGCTGTTGGGCTGGGGACCTTAGGGCTCATTCCGTGTTGTCAGTATCATCACCATTTTGTTAATGTGCATCCTGTGAAACTATCGGATTCATGGTAATACACCCGTCCAGGAAAATTGTTTGGTTTTGATTCTGAGCGTTGTTTACAGGTAAGCGCCTTTCTACCTGCGCACGTTTCTGTTTCAAGCGATAGACATGCGAGGTAACTTCATTCGTCGGTTCCAAGAAGATTGTATCTTCAAGTGGTGCGAATTTCAGAAATTAGAATAGGTAAAACGTTGATGCTGTTTTTGTTGCCCATAATTCCCTGTAATTACCCTAGCTGAGTTCAGAGTTGTCTATTAATAAGTAAATGTCGAACACGAATCTTAGTGTATTAGTGTGATATCACTGGCGGATCCAGGGTTTCAGCGCGGGGGGGGGGGCATACCAGGTAACGGAGCCAAACCTAGGGTACCCCCAAACCCTGTTTTCTCATCGGATTTAGGCCACTTATTTTTCGTCATAGCCCTGATACGATGGTTTTTTTTTTTTGTAAGCATGGTAGGCCACCTGACCCCACTGGCGGATCCCCGATCCAGGGCCCAATCTTATCAATGCCGTAAATAGGATTTGGCAGCACTGGCCGGAGTTGACGGCACTGATATCAAATATATCCTTTTTTATAACCAGCTTATCTTGTCCAATGATTTTGATAGCATTAATGATTATGAATGTTGCCTGAACGAATGCATAACCCAGTAAACATGCCGACGTCGGCCCGACGTCGGGGTGACGTCGGCATCTCGGCATCGGCATGCCGACGTCGGTCCAACCTCGGCACGACGTCGGCTGGATGTCGGATATGCCCGCATGTAACGACGTCAAGCCGAGGTCCAGCCGACGTCGGACCGAGATCAATTGCTGAGGTCCAGCCGACGTCGGGGCGACGTCGGACCGACATCGGCCGCTGTTTTGACCGTAAATAATAATATAAAATACATGTTTCATGTTTCATAAAGAGCTTCTGTATTCAAAATATCCTCAGGAAACTCAAATCTTCATTCTTCCTCCACGCCGCAACCACCTGATCCGGACTGGACGGGAAACTTCATCCCATTTGGGATTGCCTGTAAGCCAAGCTCGCCCGTAGCCGGGTGCGGTGAGTGCTTGGGGGCTGCTCGGCCTATCCTTTGGTCAGGCTCAGCCCCAGCAACTCACCAGGGCCGGGCCCAGTTCAAATAGAAAGGCCAGTCGGCAAGTGTCACTTTGCCAAAGTGCCACTTATCAAAGGGACACTTTGAGAAACGTTGGTGCAGGTGTGTAAGAGTGGCTATACGAATCCATTGTGGGGTCGCCCTTTCCAATAAGTGTCACGTAACAGCAATGGGACCAGGGACTCTATATGAACTGGACCCAGGGTGCTCGCCAAGAAGACCAATGTCTCCATCCTATCATCCTTCCGGCTCTGAAATGGTCTTGTCAAACCGAAAGGGCATAACCCAACAAAACAAACTAACCTCGCTATTTGGGCTGCGTGGTGTAGTGGTTAGCGCACTAGCCTCGCGTTCAAATGACATGGGGTTCGAATCCCATCGCCTGCTGATTCTTTTGGCGTGTTGTCCCAGTAAACATGCCGACGTCAGCCCCGTCGGTCCAACGACAAACGATCTCGTCAACCTCGGCAAACGACCTCGGCCCGACGTCGGCTCGACGTCGGCTGGACTTCGGCTGGACGTCGGAACATGCGGGCATACCCGACGTCTAGCCGATGTCGGGCCGAGGTTGAACCGACGTTGGGCCGACGTCGGGCCGAGCCTCGGCCCGACGTCGGCATGTTTACTGGGAATTGAATGTAGAATAGTTCTGAATGTTACCAACTACATTCCAAATTACCAAGTTACCAAATACATTCAAAACTATTCCACATTCACTTATTCATTCGTTCGGGCAACAATCATAATCATTAAAGGAAAAGGGCCACCTTTAACATGGGGATTGAAACTGAGATAGCCATCTTGTAGCCCGTGTCCGAAAAACCTACTTGTCTACCTCCTTACGGCCGATTTCGGCCTCCATTCGTAGTTATCGGCAATTTTAAAAGAAAATACGCCAGGAATGCGTCCTTATCCCAGGAATGCGTTCTTATCCGACAATACAGCCACCCGCGGCGAGGCTTTGGTTTTTTACCAATCAGCTCCAACCAGCTCAGCCTTAAAGGAAAAGGGCCACCTTTAACATGGGGATTGAAACTGAGATAGCCATCTTGTAGCCCGTGTCCGAAAACCCATCCGTCTACCTCCTTACGGCCGATTTCGGCCTCCATTCGTAGTTATCGGCAATTTTAAAAGAAAATACACCAGGAATGCGTCCTTATCCCAGGAATGCGTTCTTATCCGACAATACAGCCACCCGCGGCGAGGCTTTGGTTTTTTACCAATCAGCTCCAACCAGCTCAGCTTTAACCAATCAGCTTATCTGACACAATCCGACGAGTCTGTCTTCTGAACGCTGATTGGCTTGAGTGTGACGTCATCGCTATGCCATCATACAGTAGGTGCCTTAGAGAGTATCAACATTGTACCAATATGTTAAATAGTTTTAAATACTTTTTCGCGAATTGTGCACTTCTGGCACCAGTTTTAAAAAGAAAATGAAAAATAATAATGTCAAAATGAAAAACAACGATATCTTCACGTCTGTCTTGTGAACGCTGATTGGCTTGAGTGTGACGTCATCGCTATGCCATCATACAGTAGGTGCCGTAGAGAGTAGGGTAGCCTGGGGCAAGACGCCCCAGATAATTTATTTTGCTACATAACTTTTGTCCCACATCACCTGGAAGGCCAAATTTGTGCTCAATGCGTTCTTTGGACATTTTACTTTAAATTCCACCCGTCAAATTCATTCACTTATGATCGAACTCCCAGCTAGGAAGTGATTTGTGAAGCAACTGCAAATGGGGCATTTTGCCCCAACCCCAGGGCAAAACGCCCCACGGCCTGGGGCAAGAAGCCCCATACTCTAGATTAAAGATTAAACATGCTAGTTGACTAAATCTTATATGGGAGGCCCGTTAGACCTCTGGAGGCACGGCTCTGAAGTTAGCACCTTCCATCCTGTCAGGTGTTCAGCTATGACACTATTGTATGTACAGGTTTTTCACCTGGCTCATAAGGCCAAATAATAAATTATTGCAATGCAAATGTTAACAAAATACTTCCTTTGCCATTAATTTGCTGAGAAAAGCACATAAAATTGCATAGAAACTTACTGTTCGCCAGTTACCGAACATTAGGAAGTGGGTATTCGGAACAACACATGAGGTAAAACGCCCCATGGGGCTTTTTGCCCCGCGACCTACTGGGGCGTTTTACCCCATCACGTAGTTCGGTCAGAGAACAACGCCTTGCACTCCAGCAAGAGATAATTTAAAACGGACCAACCCATTATTATAAGCGTTAGACACTAGTTGTTCAAAATACATTAAAGTCGTTAACCTGGTGTCGACAATAAAAGAACGCCATGATGCATAATCTGACTGCAAAACATAAAAATCACTCCAAAAACAAATTTTTGGCTATATCTCCCTAAAGAGTTATCACAATTTCTTTCCAGTTTGCTCATATAATGATCATATAGTGCACGTTTTATAGAAGAGAGGATGTTTCCCCAGAACCTTGCCAGTTCCGAGAAACATCGGTGAGGCGTTTTACCTCGGCGGGGCGACTTGCCCCGGTCTACCCTATCAACATAGTACCAATATGTTAAATAGTTTTAAATACTTTTTCGCGAATTGTGCACTTCTGGCACCAGTTTTAAAAAGAAAATGAAAAATAATAATGTCAAAATGAAAAACAACGACATCTTCATATTTCACGAAGGTGGCCCTTTTCCTTTAACGCTACCAAAATCATTGGACAAGATGCCTGGATGTAAATAAAAAAGGATATTTTTATATCAGTACCGTAAACTCCGGTCAGTGCTGCCAAATCCTATTTACGGCATTGGTAAGATTGGGCTCAGGAGGAGGGGGCTTTTGGGACAAATACCCCCCAGCGCCAGAAATCGACCCATGTTTTTATATTAGTTTGTTGCCCCCTCACATTGCCCTACTAGACGATTAAAAAAAATCGAAAATACAAACCTCCAGCCTCAATGCTAACTAGCACAAAATTTTGCGCCGAACCTGAGTCCTTTTTAACATTTTTAGCATTTGGCATAGGTCGAGTCAGGTCTGGTCAGGTCAGCCAGTAAGTGTTACGCCCAAGGCCTTGGGTTTATCGTTCCCAAACATGGGAACGAAAATGCGTTCCCGAAAATGGGCACGCTTGACCATAGTTCCGCCTATTGTACTGGGATCGTTAAAGGAAATAGTTCACTTTTAACATGGGGTTTTGAACTGGAATAGCAGTTTCGTAGCTTGAGCTGAGACTAGCACAAATCAGGAGCTTTTACGGCTCAATGATCACCCTAGACGAAGATATTCCATTTCTCGTTCCGAAAAGAGTGCCTTGCAGAGGAATGTGTGCCTTGCACAGGAATGCAGCCACGTCATCGTCAGCCAATCAGCATGCTGCTTACAGCCAATGCAGTATGCGTAGGTTTGAACTACGCGATATGATTGGTCAACGCGTAATAAGCTTCCGCGTCAAACATGATTTCAGGGCATATTTTTAGGATTTTCCACTGCGTCCCAAAGGTGGCATAGGGCACACGCTTTGATCGGAAAGGGCACATTGCAAGCGAAATAGTATATACCGTAAGGTGGGGCTATTTGAGACAGTGGGGCTATTTGAGACAGTATTTAAAATTGCTATAAAATAAAAACCACTTAAAATTTATGCTGAATTTTTTGCTCAGGCCATTTACTGCTCGATTCCACACCTCCCTGATCAAAAATATCACACAAAAATCAAACGATCTTCATTTTATAGCGATTTTAAATACTGTCTCAAATAGCCCCACTGTCTCAAATAGCCCCACTTTACGGTTAGGTAATGCAAGTGCGATAATGTACAGATACATTGTGTACTGTGCTGGTGGAGGGGCACTGCAAGCGGGATATTGGGAGCGGGCTGTGATTGCTTTTGGCCAGTCTCGAAATTCGCCCAGTCGTAGTGCGTTCTTTATCCGCATTCAAAGGGCGGACCGGCGATTTAATGACATTTACATTGTTATTAGTCACTCGTTTTCCTGAACGGCGTTGGGCGTGTTTGACCTCCCTTGACGCACCAAATTGTACCTATGCTTAGAGAATAAAAATGAATATGCACATGATTAAAATGCGATACATACGTCTCTTCATGCGTTTTTCACCCTTATCAATCGATTCAAAATAGAGGTTGACGTGTGAAACATTGCCAATTTGCATTGACGATACTATGTGTTTGAAATAATTAGATGACGTAAGGTCAAACAGTACCCACCTAAGTTGTGAAATCATCGGATTTTAACCTGGCAGTTGCTGGGGTATTTCGCCACCCACCGTTTGCTGGGGGGGGGGGGGCGTTAAACGCCCCCAGCCGATAACTCGAGAACCAATAGGCGCAGCGAAACGCACGAGGCGGCAAACGAAAGAGCGCGACGAGACGCTTCAGATGAGTACTTTTAAGTTGAATTTTGAGGTCACAGGTCGGGTCAAGGTCAGGTCAAACACCTGAAATCGGGCTTTCAGTAGCATGGACTTCAGGACTTCGCAATGGGCGCCTCTCGTCATAAACTCTGTCAAATCGGTGTGCAATCTATCATATAAGGCCTACAAGAGTGTCAGCTCCATGTAGGGGTCAGTCAAGCATAGGTCAGGGTCAAGGTCAGGTCAACCGGGTAGGCACATATCCCCGAAAATCAAAACTGATATTCGCAGCCTGTGACACATGTTTTATAGGTAATTTCGGGCGTAGAACACGATGGTGACATTCATTTTATCATATGTGTACGTGTTTGGCTCAAAAAGTTCAATTTAAGAAATGCATGTATCATGGTCGTGAAGTAGTCACGAAAATTTGCCAAGATTCAGTTCAAGATTATGGAAAATGCGGAACGATAATCAATAATCGAAGATAGCCATTTGATTGATCAAGGTATTGGCAGTCTAATGGCGTTTACGGCATGTCTGTATGTATATTATGTGGTTTTATATGATTTTTTGAACATATGCCGTTTTTGGTCGAAAACTCAGAAATCATGACGTCACTAAAACCTCGATATCTCAAAAAATTTCCGACCAATTTTTTTGAAACTTTGTCACAATAAACTTCAATCAATTCCCTACAGGTCTCCAAAATTTGGCGCGCCTGCGGCGCGCCGTTTTTATGCTATGGCCCGGCGAAAAAAGTGGGGGCGTTTAACGCCCCCCCAGCAACTCGCGGGTTAAAGCTACATAAAAAAAAACATCATAGATTAATTCTTTGGATGAACGGATGCTTTGGATGCTTCGGATTTCGCTTCCTTACTGCCTATCACGTAATATAACCCAAACTTTTCCCAATGGAAGTTCCTTTGTATAATTATTATGCCCAGAAATGTGTCGATTTTGTGCCATTTCCGGGCGCTTTTGGGGGGAGCATGGCCCCGTGGCCCCCTCTATATCCTCCTATGGCCAGCCGGCCATGACGGCCCTGATCTGACCGTATGCCATCAAATGTCAAACTTCGCAAGGATACGATTTTTTTCGGAAAACGTGCCGGTATCTCAAAAACTATGATAGCTAGGAGGGCGCAATCGATAGGAGAAAAGCAATCGATATATCTTGAACAGCTCTTTCGTCAATATTTCGTCAGAATTGAGTTCAGATCAACGGTTAAGGCTCCATAGCCAAAAACGGGTAAAATTACAATTTTTGTCAATATAGGTTTCATGAAAAGCTTTTGAACTAAAAAAAGGTAGATAATTTTCGTTTGCACGATCGTTCTTCTCTCATTTTTACCTCGAAATGTCAAGGTCAGAACTTGACCTCACATTAAGGTCATTTCGTGACCAAGATAGATCATGTCGCATATCAGTCGATGCGTTTCGATGAGGTACCTCAAAAGCCTCAAAACAATGACACAATCCACTGTGCATGCAAAAGCCCTGTAGGGCCGGATTTTGGGCCAGGCTCCGGGCCTGCGGGCTCCAACTTGACATCTCTAAACAGGACTTAAGGGAAGGGCAGGACACAGAGTCTGAGCCCTAAGGACAGGGCAGGCACAGGCCATGAAGCTAAGATAAGACGGATACTTGAGGGCTGGGTAGGATGCAGGGTCCGAGGGCAAGGCAAGGCGCGGGTCTGAGGCTATCATTACACAAGGCCGGAGAGTAGTGCAAGACACAGGGCCTTAGAACACCTGATGATCAACACACCTGATGGCAGGGCAACACGCAGGATCTTAGAGCAGGGCAAGAAATAGTACCTAAAGGTAGAGCAAGACATAAGACACAGGTATGGCACAAGGCCCGAAACACCGCCCACGTCTTGTCATACCTTCGGGCCCCGAAGGTATGACAAGACGTGGGCGGTGTTTCAAGGGCGCTGCTATCAAATTCCGCGAGCTGACGTCATACTTGTGGTAGTGTTTGAGCAATGGGCCTGTTGATGTCTCCATGGAAACCCAATTTGACACGTGCAATAGCAGCGTGCTGCTATCACCGGTGAAACAGGGCCAGGGTATGGGGCCTGAGGGCAGGGCAAGGCTCAGGGCATGAAGGCAGAACAAAGCACGGGTTCTGAGGACAGGTAAGGGCACGGGGCATGAGGACGGGAAACGGCACGGGACCTGAGGGCGGGAGACACCACAGGGCCTGATGACAGGGCAGGGCACAGCGCTTGAGAGCGGGCATGGGACACGAGACCTTAGGGCAATGCAGAATACAGGGCCTGAGGGCAGAGTAGGACACAGGGTCTGATGGCATGGGACGGCACAAGGCCTAACGACAGGGCAGAGCACAGCAACTTAGGGCGAGGCAGGGCACGGGCCTGAGGGCGATACAACGCATAAGGCTTAATGGCAGAATAGGGCTTAGGGTCTAAGGGCAGTGCAATGCACATGAGGCCTGGAAGCAGAACATGACAGGACAGGGCCTGAGGCAGGGCAAGGCATTAGGCTCGAGGATGGGCGCGGGGCCGGGGCATGAGGACATGGGAAGGCACAAGGCCTGATGGCAGGGCAGGGCACAGTACCTGAAGACAAGGCAGCGGCACGGGGTCTGATGGCAGGACGTGTCACAAGGCTTGAGGGCAGAGAAGGGCAGGGGCCCCAAACTAGGGTAGGGCCGGGCACGGGGCCAAAAAAGACGGGAAGGCAGCGCATCAAATTTCCAGGCAGAATATATAAAGTATCGTGTTTGAGGGCAGTGCAGAGCGGGGCACAGGGCCTGAAGAAAGGGCAGGGCAAGGTACAAGACCTAAGGACAGGGCACTGGGCAGGGCACATATCCTAGGGGTATAGTAGGGAAGAACATAATAAGGTGTATGACCAAGGGTAGGGCAGGGCACAAGGACTGGAGAGGGCATGTATGTGCTTAGGTACATAGTAAATTAGGGTACAAAGCAATCGGAAAGCCAACATCTTTTACACAGTAAAAGACCGAGGCATGCTACTTATTTTAGCTCGCACTTTTCGGCTGAAACCGTGGCATTTCAGTGTGGGACGCAGTGGTCCAAATTTCGCGAGGGCTACGTCCCAAAGGCAGGGGGCTGCGTCCCAAAATGGGACGCAGTCAGTATGTTAAAATATGCCCTGCATGATTTTACGTAGAATATAACGGGTGTGCACTTAGTTTCTGGAAAAAAGTTTGTGCTGCCATAACTTTAGTGTTTGAACTTAGATTAAGATGATATTTGGCACATATATAAATTGCAGCAATAGTTAAGAGTTGTCAAAAGAATTAGGCGCTCTCTCCTCCCAGGCGGTCTACAGTCCACGTGCTATACAGACGCCCCCTGTTGAAATTGCGCGGCACCTCCGGGTCCAGGTGTGGCGATGGCTAGCGGGTTATGGACTTCAAATAGGCGCTAATATGCACTTAACATCCTCCTTAGTACTATATTGTCTTCATAAGTCCCCATTCGGTCGCCGTTCAGATATGTCAAGAAGATTCTCTTCGCGGCTCACAAACGGTACTGTGCGCCGTCCCGTAGATCCAGCGCTCCGCGCGCACAGTGACTGCATTGTGGTGTGATCATGACACCTATACTTTCCTCGGGTAGTGATGTTCCCAATGTGACAAAATTTCTTTATTTAAGCACTGCTGTCAAAAGATATCGACGTCGGCATTGGCTTCATAGTGCTAACATAATGATTGGATACCGCACGTGGGGATATGGCGGTACACTGACCAGAAGATTGCGTCGAAAGTGGTCAACAGGCTAAGGTTCCACATTTTGTGAGCGCCTGCTTCTCGAGTTGGTGTTTTACCCCATCTTCATTACATAAAATTTCCCTTTTAGGCGATCTAATTCAAGCATCCACAGGTGACTGCTTAACCCTATTCCTGGCGGGCTCCGCCGGGACAAGAAACTGGCGGGGGGGGGGCGATTCGGCCCCCCCCTGAGATCTCGAGAACGAAGCAAGATAGCGACAAGCGGTAAACGGCATCGGATACGCACGGCCAAGATCTACAATTTTTACAAAGGTCATTTTCAGGTCAGGTCAAAGATGACGTCACAGGGGTCGAAAAAGTCAAAATGGCGGCGCTAGATATGGAGAGAGTTTTTCTCGAATAACTTTCGAATTAGTCAAGATAGGAACAAACTAAGGGCATCATCGTGATCCTCTCGTCAATCCGCATCGAATGATATATATGTTGACCTCGAAAGGTCAAGGTCAAAGGTTGACCTCAGGTCACGTGACCTCGAGGTCATCATGTATATCATTCGATGCGTCTTGACGAGCTGAACACAATGAGACCATCCACGCGTCTGTATCTTGTTCCTGTACGGAGTTATTGGCCAAAAACCTTTGGTGACCTTTGATGACGTCACATGACCTCACAGCTGCCCAACAGCAAAACAGACCTCAAGGTAGTGAAGGTTGATCGTATATGAAGTCATGTATGGTATATGGGGCCATTCCGACCCGTTTTAGTGGTAAAAACAGGGAGTTGATTTTTCCCCCATTGACTTATAATGGGGAGGTCGCGAAATTGACCTGACCTTAGGTCACCGATATCAAAATTCCGAGATATACAAATTGCACATACTGGTACCCTAACTAAACCCTGAAGAGAAGAAATTGATCGGTCAAAAACTCTAGCTCTGGCGTGATTGCAAACTTTTCTGAGGTAGCGTCACCAAACCGCCTCTGGTGACCTGACCTGAGGTCAGATCAACTCAAAATTTTCAGACATGTTGCGAAGAAGCCTTTTAGGAAAAGTCAGAAAATTTGAGCTTCCTAGCTCAACGCGTTTGGGCGATATAACCAAAAAACCTCAGGGGGGGGGGCTCCTGAGGCCCCCCCCCCCCGCCAGGAATAGGGTTAATTCGTCTGTGCACTCAGCATTTATCGTGATAGCGTACACATCCATGTCTCATTGCTCCTCTGCTGCTTTTATCGGCTGCCGAGTGCTGGATCATGGTATCTCAACCCTTTTTAGTTTTTGGTTAACAATATCACAATTTAAATTTTTTCTTACAAACATGGAAAACGGGAGGACGGGAAGCGTATCGGGAACACTCACAAGATGGTGAATACCTTTTACCAGAACGAGCCTCTTCTGCTGTGGCACTTTCGCCACGAACCAACACACCTGCACACTGTGCATGTGCCATGCACTTCCCCGTGCTTGTGCCGTTCCTCTAATGGCACAAGCTTTCTTTCTAGCAATATCTTGAAAGCGCCCAGGGGTGTCGATTTTTCAAAATGGTTGGGGGTGCTCAACCACTGCACCGGGTGAAAGATTGCAGCTTTGCCATGGGGCACAACCGTACAAGGCATGATTGGGTATCCCCATAAGGTTCTGATAATCCCGGGATTTCCACTAATATTTCCCAAAGGTTGAACGTCCTTCAAAATCATTCTGCTCGTCCTAGTACTTGGCTACCTCATTACATAAACATCTTTCCGAAAAAATTCGTACATTTGCCGGCAGCTCGGCAGCAGCCCCGGCACCTCTGTAATAAGGTGACAGAAACCGATGACCGCGATTAGCACCGGTGCAGCAGCCCCTGCGGTCCACAGGGGCGGACATTGCGCGGGAGGCAACGGTATAGCTACGAGGCTCTGGCGTTAATCAGACGATCACAATAATCGCTGAAAAAAATGACGGGTGGTCGCATTTCGGTATTTATGTGTTTACGATTTTCCTCAGTGGTGTAGCCAGGTGGGCCCGTGAGGCACATGCCCCCCCCCCCATCAGGTTCAGAGGCCCATCGGGTTATTCGGGCCTGAGGGGCCCTGCGGCGCCAATTGGCCGCTGAGGGTTCACGTTGGCTATATTTGGACTCAGAAGGGCCCCACAGGGCTCGTAAGAACACCTCATGGGCCCACAAGTACCAACATTAAGATCTCCATAAGGGCCCAAGCCAGCCTCTGAGGGCCACTTGCCGGCCTCTGGAGGTCTTAACCGGCCTATAGGGGGCCAGCTCTAGGAGCTGCACACCCGCCTGTAATGGCCCCACACCCATTTCTCTGAGGGCCCCTATAACGGCGACTGTGAGGGCCCTCACCGGCGCCCCTGAGCGCCACACCGGCGTCTCTGAGGGCCTCACCTCACTCACACCCCTAACTCTGAGGCCCTACACAAATGCCTTTAAAAACCCTACATGGGCGGTTCTGAGGGCCCTTGTCAGTTACCAGCGACCCTGACGGCCCCACACAGGTGACTCGGAGGGTCCCAGCGGCGTCTGAGCGCACCATGCTAGTCTCTGAGAACCCCACAAGGCTCCTGAAGGCACCGGTGACCTCTTGATATCTTCTTGTCGGCCTATGAAGGGTCCGTTCCGTAACAGCAGTTCTGAGGGCCCCACGCGCGCCTGTGATGGCCCTAAACCAGTGTCTCTGAGAGCCCCCACAACGGCGCCTGTGAGGGCCGTCACCGCGGCGACTGTGAAGCCCCCACACCGGCGCCTCCAGTCCGAGGGCCCCACATTGCCATATCTGAGGGCCCCACACTAGTGCCTCTTAAGGCCCTATATCGGCGGCTCTGAGGGCCCAACATCGTAGCTTCTGAAGGCCCCACAAGTGCGCATGTGACGGCCACCCTGCCACCGGTGACATTTGAAGGCCCCACACCGGTGACTCTGAGGGCCCCATCGGCGTCTGAGTCCGTTCCGATCTCTAAAGACGACCCCACAGGGTTTCTGAAGGTACCACCGGCCTCTGATGGCCCTTTGCCGGCCTCTGAGGGCCCGTCGCCGGTCTCTGGAGCCCTCTGCCGGCTTGTAAAGGGTACGCGCCAGCAGCTCCACAGTGATGCAAATGGGGTTCACGAGTGGCCATAAATACGAAAAAGGTCCAAAATTCAAGTTCACTTAATCGAATAAATCGTAATATGGTCAGTCAGGCAAATGTTTGGGGTGTCTGAAAAAGTATGATTTTAATGTTTTTGTCAAAACCGGCCTCGTGTAGGATTGTCAGAAGTCGAGACATTTTCGATGTCGTAAAATGACTGTCAGTTACTTGAAATTCAAGTGCCGCTAGCGTGCGTTCATGTCATGCAAACTGCAAAAATTATACATGAAAATGATCCCCAAAGCCTTCTGCTTCTAATGCTGGGTCACAAAAAGCCGTATCTCATTCGCCTTGGCGGTAATCTGACTATTTATCATCATGTTGCAATCCCAGTTTTTTACTAAGAAAAAATGCTTTCGTTTCACCTACAGCACTTAACACAGTGTGTGCCCGTTAGTCCACCATACCATACCCTTCCCTAATCATTTCTGAGTCGCATCGTGAAAGAATTAAGGCGCTAGCACAGGGCTGACCGGCGCTACAGAAGTTTTCGTCCGGCACGGTCGGGTGCCGCGGCGCAGCGGGCGGCCCGGGCGGCCGCGCCGCCGCGCGGCGGCACCCACCCGCCCACTGCGCGCCCACTGCGGCACCCGACCGCCCGGACAAAAACCTCTGTAGCGCCGGTCAGCCCTGTGCTAGCGCCTTAATTCTTTCACGATGCGACTCAGAAATGATTAAGGGAATGCTTTGATATGGTGGACTAACGGGCACACACTGTGTTAACCCATTTATGCCCAGGAATATTGACCATCATGAAAATCGACGAAATCAAAATATGTTATGCTCCTACCAGGGCCTTGTATGGAATCGAAAATAATTTTTGCCTGCAGCAAAAGTTTCTCGAGAAAAACGTAAAAAACATGCGTTGCGAAATCGCAACGAAAGGCACACCGGGCGCCATCAGCGTTGCGAAAACGCAACGACGGGCACATCAGACGGACATAAAGTACACTGAACTGCCGTATATGCTAATATGTTTTGACAAAATATCAATCAACTGTTGACAACTATTGCTTGAAAATGCGGAACCCACATCCGTCATGCTCTATAACCCGCCTAAGAGCCTCAGTGATGAAGCATAACTTCATGATTCGCGAACGGGGAGATGGCAACACGGTCATTATCAACCATTTACGTTGTCCATTGCTGTTCATTTAAAGTTGTGGTCGACACGTATCCAGGGTGATGCTTTCTTTTTGGAAGCTAGACAGATCCATTACCTCCATCACAGATAACAGTAGTACTACTGTTATCTGTGTCTCCACCTGACCCTGCACAGTGCACACTGAATACAATTAAACGGAGGATTGGGAGTAAACCAGTGCCTCTCGTATGCGCGTATATCCGCAATCATTTTTAACCACCCTCCTAGGAGTAAAGTTAAATTCCATTGCAGGTTAGTCGCACCCACTCTCAGCAAAAAGAAAAAAGGACTGATCCGGCTCTAACAAATTACCCGCGTAAGGCGTAGCGCATCACAACAAATCGACTCCCAGTTTATCATGTTAACACCTAATCCAAAATTTTCATGGCCCCACTTTCAGCGACCTTCACGTGTAACCTCTTTCTCGAGACAATGCCAGGACAGAATGGTGATTCGACGTCAATCCGTCCTTTCCATCTTCAGGATAGTTGAATCCTCCTCCACGCCTCATCCCCCTGTTCCGGGCTGGACCGGCAACGTGTATCGCAATCGGGCAGCTCACATAGGAGCGCGCCTGTAGCCGGGTGCAGTGAGTGCTTGGGAGGGGGGAAGGGGGTGGGTCATGGGTGGCGGCTGCCCACTGGCTGGGCTCAGTCTCCAGTCTACGATTGACCGTGTCCGGTCAGACAAATGTCTCCCCTAATTCCAATAATCCTGCTAGCTCTAAAAATGGTCTGATTAGATAAAAAGCCTATCAAAGTAAGAAAACAGGCGTATACTCCACATCAAGCAGCTTATGAATCTATGCGAGTTATGAATCCTAAAAATTATTATTTTCCCATGGGTCCGCCCTCATTACCCCTGCCGAAGGGCTCAGCTACCCTCAGAGGGGGCCTATCCCACTATTTTCCGACCCTCAGTTATCTTTTCTAACGTAAATGCTGGTAGTCAGCAGATTCTATCCAGAGAATGGCGATGCCTATCTGTCGCCTGATACCAGAATACATCCCCGTTATTCATTATTTATGCACAATGTACATAGTAGATCCAATTTCCAAAGGACCTAATTATCTCTCAGCTCCGTTAGCATCGCCGACCGTTTGATGCATGGGTCCTTTTCCTACCATGCGATTTTCAGATGCATGGGAACACATTGCTTAGTGAACGAACAGCCCGAGGCCGAAAATCTGCGAGAGAAAAAGAAAGGAGTGTTTGTGGCTGTTTGAGCCAGCAAATATGAAATGTGTCGCAACATTTTACGTGCGAACGCACCTTGCACTAAACATACCTATATACGTCCCTCATGGCATAGGCGGCGGAGCGGGGGGAGGGGGCACCGGGGCACCGTGCCCCCCTTGATTTTGCCATTTTAACATTATCCCGATAGGCGTTGCATGGAAATGGAAATGGAAAGAATGAGACCAAAAGTCAGCAGTGCTCCCCCCCTTAATTGAAGATGTTCCGCCGCTACAGCCTCATGGCTACAAAATGAGAGAGAGAGAAAGAAAGAGAGAGAGAGAGAAAGAGAGAGAGAGAAAGAGAGAGGGGGGAGAGAGTTGGGGAACGAGGAGGAGAGGGAGGAAGATGGGGGAGAGAAAGAGAGAACCCACAGCGTATCACGAGTGAAGTCTACTGTTGATATTTATACTTCCGCTACCCTGCCAATGTGCCCATCGTTGCGTTTTCGCAACACCGCTGTCTTTCCGATGTGCCCTTCGTTGCGTTCCCGCAACGCGACCGTAGTCATATTTGAAAATAGTCACAAACCCTTTTTGTAGCATTATTTCTTAACAAAATGCATATCTACGCTATTGTAGGGACTCTGCAGAATATGTTTACACAATTTTCATTACGATATTATTAAGCACTTAGCCTACTTATCTTGGTTTTCGTGACGTCATCACTCACAAAACCTTCGACTTCCCTCTGGGAGCTCTAGGCAGTAACTTACCGGCCGCACAGACTTGTAACTGCGTAGTTTCATGCGCACAACCATGCTACACACGCTGAAACTTGTCTCATCGGTTAGTCTCTTTTACACACTTTTCAAGCTTCGATCACGTCGACGCTTGCTTGCGTTGCGAAAACGCAACGAAGGGCGTAAATGGGTTAAGTGCTGTAGGTGAAACGAAAGCATTTTTTTTCTTAGTAAAAAACTGGGATTGCAACATGATGATAAATAGTCAGATTACCGCCAAGGCGAATGAGATAAGGCTTTTTGTGACCCAGCATTAGAAGCAGAAGGCTTTGGGGATCATTCTCATGTATAATTTTTTCAATTTGTACGAAATGAACGCAAACCAGCTGCGTTTGAACTTGCGAGTGTCTGACCGTCATTTTACGACCTAGAAAATGTCACGACTTCTGACGATTATACACGAGGCCGGTTTTGACAAAAACATGAAAACCATGTGATTTCAGATGCCCCAAACATTTGTCTACTCGGTCATATCGCAATTAACTCGATTTGGTAAACTTGACTTTTGGGTATTTATGGCCACTCGTGAACCCCATTTGCATCACTGTGAGCTCTAAGGGTCCGACACCCGTGTACGACGGACCCACACCAGTGTCTTTGCAACTTAACGTCTTTTTTCGTCCTTCTTCTTAAAACTAACTTTTCTTTTCTTTACATCTTTATTTCATGCCTTGTAAATTGCGTAATTGTTTTATTTTTAGTACTGAAAGACTGCAGAACAATTATTTTCCTCAAGCAGAGTTAGTGGGAGTTATTGAGGGACAAAATCATTGGGGGTGCCCGGAAAACCATTGGGGGTGCTCATTTGAGCATTGGGGGTGCTGCAGCACCCCCAAAGGTATACAAATCGACACCCATGAAAGCGCCAGTGGGAAGAGAAGTTGTTTCTCTCGAATTTTTGTTATTTTTGTGAAAATTCCGCCACGTTTTTCCGCGTTCATTACTTAGTTGTAAGCTCCTTTCTGTATGAAAAAAATATTCGGTTTGGTCTGAATTTTGGCATGCTCATTTCCAAATAAATGATTGTTCACTATACGAAAAATTGTATTGATAGCTGTAATAGTTTTAAAGATACGGATCATCAATCTTTTTCCAGAAACTAAGTGCACACCCATTAGTTCGTCCTATATTAAAATATAGAAAAAAATTGTTTTTACAAAAAGGTTTTATTTTATTTCATGATCATTTTGAGCATAAAAAATCATAAATCAATAGCAAAATACTAATTTCAGGAAAGTGAACTGTTTCTGTGAACTGGTTTACCAATACCATAAGTAAAAGGCTGTTCAATAGGTATATGACCACTAGTCCACTACCCAAAAACTAACTATTATAGGGTGGAATTTTTTCTTTCAGTGTACATCATCGAGGGTCCATTGTACCAACTTGGTATCGGTTTGGTATCGGTTAGAGCACTTCATGGGCCGGATAAATCCGTTATCCATGGATAAATCCGCGGACCGGATAGGATTGGATTCTAAATTTGTTAAAAAAGAACGGATATGGGCGGGCCGGATTCGGGAATTGAAGGTTGAACCCGGATCAAAACGGATCAAAATTTTAACATTCAACATTGAAGTTAAAAATTAACCTTAGGGGAGATCCGTGTAAGACGCCCAGGGTCGGTAAGAGGCCCCATCGCTTTTTTTACCAAACCAATAATGTTATTTATTTTTTAATGTTCTCGTAAAGCAGAAGCCCTCTTGAAACAACAACTCACGAAACCTGAGGTATCAGGTGCGTCGCAGCGACTTTTGGTAAGTCTATTTCTGTTTTTGCCCCTTTACTTGCTAGATATATGCATCTTTATCACCCTTACATATCTGAAAAAACAATGGCTATAAACTACAATCTTATCTCATCGAAATTGTCGCATGTTAGCTTCAGAATAGACCCTGTTCTGGTGCGCTGCAAATGTCTCATAAACCATAAATATTGTGACGTTAAAACACTGCATTTTTTTAAGAGGCCCTCCCTTCGAGGATGATAAAACGCCCCCCGATAAAAAACGCCCCCGATGATAAAACGCCTGCACCTGCGGCAGGCGTGGCATTCTTTTTTCAAGGAGTTTGTTTTTGTTTCTTTTTTCTGTTTCTTTTCTAAGAGGTAATAGGTACAATTTTCGTTGGTCATCAGCGTTTGGTTGTGCTAGTTTTCGCATTGTTCGAGCGCTTTGGAAGTGTTTTTGGTTTCGATAACACCGTATTTGCTTAGCTTTTCGAAATAAAAGGCCTTGCAGCTGTGTTCGCAAAGCGTCTTTTACAAGTCGACTTGACTTGTGAAACACCCGGGGGGGGGGGGGCGTCTTACCCCAGCCAGCCATCCCAAATGGGGCCCACATGGGCTGGAAGTGGGGCATCTGGGCGAATGTGGGCTGGGCTACATCTGGGTATGTCATGGGCGTCCAACTGGGTCCCAGATGGGCTAGATGTGCTAACTTTACGTGCTGGACTTGGCCAGCGCCTCCACTGTGCCGCTACCCTGCCTGATCTGTGCCGCTACCCTGCCAGACTCCTGATCTGACAGCCGCCTGGGCACACCCCTGCCCGCGTCCCTGCGAGGTCGCTGATACCTACTGCGTCGCCGGTGTTCGTTGTGTGGTGCCGCGGCCGCGGGGGCGGCCGCGCCGGCAGTTGGTGACTATAAATAGACGCAATACGGAGCTGACGGACCGCTCGGGCCTCTATCACTATCGTTACAAACTCTTCCCTTTTTTCACAATAGGTACGCATCCACGCTTCCGTTCTCTACCGGCCGCCGGCCGCCTACCTGCAGTGTTAGCGTAGTGTAGTGGTTAGGGTCCCCGCATCATGTTCCATAGGTCTTGAGTTCGAATCTCTGGGGATCTAGTGAGAGGCAAAGGGTATGTGGTTCTCCCACGTGTGAACACATTGCTTTTTGGGATTCACGCGGAAATAGTGGACGACATAAGCTAGGTACCAAATCCCAATTAAATTCCATGTGCGCTTTTTGCATGTCTGAGTCCCAACTGGGGAAGCCCGTGTGGGACCCATGTATATGCATATATCCCAGCTGGGTCCCATATGGGCCCCACTTGGGCTGCCCATGTGGGTCCCAACTGGGAAAGCCCATATGCGGGCTCAATACGGGCCCCAGATGGGTCCCACATGGGCCCCGTCTGGGGTGCCCAGATGGGACCCAGTTGGACGCCCATGACATTCCCATCTGGGTCCAAGGTGGGCAGCCCAGATGGGTCCCAGTTTGGAGCCCGCTTGGGGCCCATGTGGGCCCCACTTGAGAAGGCTGGCTGGGACCATACCCATAGTGTAAGAGGCCCTTTTGCAACTTTTTCCAAAATGTTAAATTTTACGGTTTTTGTACCCCCTAGATTCATTTTGAATGCAAATATGTATGGGAAAATGATGCATGCTCACAGCGCATGCACACGTTTGCTCTTAAATATTATCAGTTGTCTAAAAATAGCAACTGAGCTTAAGGGGGGGGGCCTCCTGCACCACTCTCCCCTATGTGTTAAGCGGCAGCAGAGGTTTGATTAAAGTAATAGGCATCATTTTATGACACTCACTTGTCACAAGACTTGTCTTCAAGTGGATAATGTATGCAATGTATGCATGGTTTTTGGAACCATGATGGTCTATGAGATGTATGGCTGACCAGACAGCTGAAGTTGTTACACTGTAAAAAAAGTTTACCAACTAGTTAGTTATCCGGCCACTTTTCACTAACCATAGGCGTGTAAGCAAAACACGCATTTCATGACTAAGTGTGTTTTCAATTACACGCAAAAGGTTGAATAGCGTGTTTTGAAACACACCTCCTAGTTTTCGAATATTTGCCAGGTTACTAAGATAAGCCGTGTAAGCGTGTTTATTGACTATCATCGGTGTGTTTTGTTAATAACTACAGACGTGTTAGGTAACACATGTGTTTGTCACACGGCCACTTTTCACTAGCTATATGCGTGTACGCAAAACACACATATTGCGTGTTAGCTAACTAAGCTGTGCGTGTTAATAAACTAAATGCATTTTTGAGAACAGGCGTGTAACTTAACTAATGTGCGTGTTAGTCACCTCTTTTCACAGCCGCCCCCCCCCCCCAAAAAAAAAAAAACGAATCGAATTAAACTCATCAAACATGTTTATTCAAAACTGCATTCAAGCTCCTTTCAGCAAGCTTACAACTGCATACAGTAATATTTCTCTTATTGTACTAAAAATGAACCTAAAAAAGTAATCTTCTGTAGGAAACTGCCGAGCGGCAAAGGCGCTCCGTTCTAAAGTTACGTTCTAAGCTATATATAGCCTGCAGGAATCCGCACCAGCCATGACACCATACAGGCTCCAAATACCTATTACGAAAACATTGAGAGTGCTTCATTTCTGTCGATATGGGCAAACTAAATTGCAACAAAAGGGCAAAAATTCCCTGACCGAACAATGGTGGCTCATGTGTCTACAAAAAAAAATTATTTGACAACATGGCTGCAGTGACAGGAATTGCATAAAACAGCACCTCACTGCGTTCACTGGTTGAGTGCCCAACCAAAAATTAGGTACATTTAATTTCTTGTTCAAAGCTTAATGCGGTTTTAGTGTGCAACATGCTCATTGTTCAGTCCGTCATATGTACTTATAGACGTCAATTGACAGTCAACAAATGAACAGTGTCTCCAACCTGAGACCCTCTAAAGCCTGGTTGGAGCTTCATTTGAAAAGAAAATGAGTGACATACATAAACCACACTAAAACGCCAGCAATATCTCCACTGATCTTTCCCATAATCACTCACCATACCAGTAAGGATGAAAGCCATGTCCAACAATCCATATCATTTCACTGTTTGACTTCTTATTATTCTTATTCGGGTTATGTATCACCACAGTATCACCACTTCTGCATCCCACAGCAGCTCCTTATACTGCACACGCAACACTTATACGCCACAGCTCAGCTCCTTCACAACGCACGCGTCCTCTCCCCTCTCTGACTTGGCACAGACTGAACAATGGCGGGCGCAGAGGGGCGCACAAAATGGCGATTTTTTTTCAATTAACTAAGGTCTTTGTAATGCTACAACAAAAAGAGTAGTAAGAAAACTAAGATTGTGAGTAACAACATGCGTTTGATTTGTTAGTTAACACGTTACCCAAAAAAAAGGCAAAGGAAGCATAAACAAACATGTTTGTCAAATAGCACGGCATGGTTTGCACGGATAATATTTGTCGGCTTACAATGATGTTAGCTTTTCTGCTTCGATGAAATGGATGTGGTGTTAGGTTGCAAACATATGTGTTACCTGACCCATTTTTTGCAACAACGTGTGTTTTAATACTAGATTTTGCTTGAAGAATTAACTAACTGGTTTGTTAGCATTTTTTACAGTGTAGTTCCAGTTGTTGAATTTGTTAGTCCAGTTTTGGGTGAAACCAGTTATTGGTGAAACGGATTATTACGGATATTTTTTGGAAGTTTGGCTGCAATACGGGCCATGGGTGGGCCGGATTCTGATATTCAAAGAAAGGCGGATAATGGGCGGATCTGGATATGACTTGCCGGATATGGGCCGGGCCGGATCCTAAAAAGCCTATCCGTGAAGTGCTCTAGTATCGGTGTACCGTGTACCTAATAAAAGTTGGTATCCGATTGACATCTCTAGTAAGTAGTAACCAGGCCTTTACAACAAAATGTTTTAGTGGCCGGTTTTTATTTCAGACTGACGCGCTTGTTGCATTTGTAACGCTAAGGATCGCTCTATCCACTGAACTCTACATAGAAATAGGGCCTGTTCCAGCGCCTCCAGAAACCTCCAGAAAGCTCCAGAAAGCTCTAGAATCCTCCAGAGAGCGTTCCAGCGCCTCCAGAAAGCTCCAGAAAGCTCTCGCCAAAGCTCCAGAAACCTCCAGTAGCCTCCAGAGAGTTGAGAGGTCCAAATTTCTCTGGAGGCTCTGGTCTACAATTATGGTGCACATGTGACAATCACGAATGTAAACAAAGGACATTTGACTGATTATTTTACAACTTGAATGTAAAGAAAATTACATTGCTATAATTTTATTTATCTTTTTAACTAAAATTGAAAACAAATTTTGCGTTTCAAGAGAGAACAATCGTCATTCTTTTGGTATCTATGACGCCAATCTCCAGAAATCTCCAGATTGCGTTCCAGCGCCTCCAGTAAAACCTCTGGTAGAGCCTCCAGTCAAGAATTTCTTCTGGAGGCGCTGGAACAGGCCCATAATGTCTTTATATCTATCTATGCACTCTATTGCTATCGTCTGGATAAAGATAGGCCTCTCTTGCCTGGAGGCACAAGTCAAGATCGTTTTCATGTGATTCTAAATGCACTCTTAATGGTCCGCAGACTATTAATACCGGTTGCCAAGTTTATAGACATACCTATTCGTCCAAGGAGACTGCGAATTTGAATTCGGGGTTAGTCTCAGTCTCCGTGCAAGAGAGGCCTATCTGATATTCTTCCAGACGATAGATTGAGTTCTATCTCAATCTAGGCAAGTTGCCCTCAAATATATAAATTTTATTTGCTTGTGTATGACATTGATTCCCTTCCCAGGTACTTGCTCTCATTTTATCAATGTAGGTTGGTAGGTATGTCCCAGCTGTTGCATATATGTATTGTTAAGGACTAATATAAACCAACTTAAATGGAAATGAAACATATAGACAACTTAAAAAAATATTGTTACCCACCCAAGGACTATAGAACAGTTTCAAGAGTTCTCCTCAGTAGGCATGGATCTATTCAGGATAAAAGATTAGGTGCGTTTCACACAGCCTGCCTGGTGCCTCTGCTCAGAATGTGTAAAAAATGTGCCTTATACAAACCTTCACTGCAACCTCATTGACTTCAGACCACCAGGAAACTAAAACATTTGAACTTAACGTTGTTTTTCATCAATGCAAGCCATGCACTCATCCCAGAAGCTAGTACCTAACACTCAGCTTGTATCAGTCCACTTCCACTCCTTCCACTTCCACTTATTCTCACTGCACTGTAAAGCAGGGGCTTTGGATGAATCATTGTATTCTGTTTCAAAATATGTGACTTGATTTTGGTGCTCACAATTATGCCCATGGTAGGCATAAATCAAAATGAATTAGTGTTACAAAATACAGATTTTCATTGTTGTCAGGCAATGTTTATGTAATTGTTAGGAAGTTCATACACTCAACATCCTTATACCCATAATTTCTACTTTGTTTGCAGGTTCACAGCTGTGGTTTTGGTAAGTGGAAAGGATGGCAGTGTTGCGTTTGCTGCGAGAAAGGGCCAATGGGCCATTTGGGCTCCAGCGTTGCTTATTCAGCAGCGACCGGCCGGCTGATGCGGCGCCTCACGTGCTGACGGGCCGCGTCGGCTCGGTGACGACCATAGCGCTGAACCGCACCGCATCGCGTAACAGCATCTCGGCCGAGACGGCGCTCCAGCTGACGGCTGCGCTGCGCCGGTTTGAGGCCGACACCACCTCGCCAGTGGCCGTGCTGCACGGCCGCGGCGGCAACTTCTGCTCGGGCTGCGACCTGGCCGAGCTGGCCGCCGGTGAGGAGCCGCCGCCGGGACCCGCCGGCCAGCCGTGCGCCAAGCCCGTGGTGGCCGCCGTGGACGGGTTCGCAGTGGGCGGCGGCCTGGAGTTGGCGCTCTGGTGCGACTTGCGTGTCGTGGAGGAGACGGCGGTGCTGGGTGCGTACGGTCGCCGGTTTGGCGTGCCGCTGCTCGACGGCGGCGCCGACCGCCTGCCGCTGATGGTCGGCCTCTCGCGCGCGCTGGACATGATCCTGACTGGACGCACCGTGTCCGGCCAGGAGGCTTTCGAGTGGGGGCTGGCCAACCGGCTTGTGGCCTGTGGCACCGCGCTTGGCCAGGCAGTTAACCTGGCATCCTCGATCGCCAAGTTCCCGGCCGAGTGCGTGGCGGCCGACCGGCGCGCCGCCTACCGGGCGGCGTTCGAGGCCGCCTCGCCGCAGGAGGCGCTGCGAGAGGCGCGTGCCGCCGGCCGGGGGCCGCTCGAGCGGGAGGGCCGCCACGGGGCGCGCCGCTTCCTCGCCGGTGTCGGCCGCCACGGCAAGTTTAACATCCACCCTGAGAAACAGGAGGAGTGGAACAGGCGGTGACGGCGCCGCTCCGCTGTGCTGGTGACTGGGAGGGTGGGAACTGGGAGCAGACTGACAATGTGAAACGGAACACTGCACTGAGCACGTCCCGCCTTGACTGTGCTTGGTCAAGGTGGGACGATGATAGAGTGCCGTTAGGCGCGTCCCGAGGCGTGCTCTTGTATGCCCATTTGTTACTAGTCACTTCGGGAGAGACAGCGTTAGAGATTAAAATATATTATAAATATCAAAAACATTCGTCTGCACCTCGCCGTTGACGGGACCATCGCGCTGCGCGGCGTCCATCTGGCAAGAAGCGGGCGGTTCCGAGTGCGACGCAGACTCTGTGCTAATGCCATCACCGGCGCGGCGTGTGAAGGCTATCAGTACGATGCTGTGCGCGGCGCGGGGCCCAACGCCGCCTCCCAAGCCCTGCACATCCTGAGCCGGGCGAACCGGCCGCCGATCCAGGACGGACGGGCAGAAACCGCACTGCCGCCCCTTAAACCAGAACGCTGATAACTAAAATTAATCCGGCGAAACCACCTACCGCGAACGCTCTCTAGCTGCCTCGAACATCAGTTCATCACAAACAAGTGGTAGCTTTGTTGAATAATATCTCGCACGCAGCCAGCCGTGTCCGCGAGCCTTCGATCGCGGGCGCGACCTCGAACGCGCGTGCCAGCTCGGCATCCTGCTGCGGGCGTCCATGTGTGAATAGCGCGATCAACGTGCGGTGCGTCGCGGACCCACGAGTGTCCATGTGCCTCCAGTGGCACCTCCCAGTCCCGCTGGTCACCCCTCCCCCCCCCCCCACACACACACTCGGAGTGCTGCGTAACCGACGGAGACTGCACTCCAAAACACACTACTGGAGACGCACACACATCACTCACAAACCTACACGCTAGACATGGGACAGGAACTGGACGGAAGAAATCACAACACCAGACGGGATTGTACATACACGGACGATGGTCGGGTAACACGGCCCACTTCTCTGCGCCGCCGCAGCAGCAGGCGCCCGGCCACAGAGCACGCAATGGTGCGATGGCGCGGGTCCTGCCGGCACTCGGCAGCACGCTGAACGGATACCAGCACCCAGCGGCCGAGCGGGCCTGTGCTGTCTCTATACGTGACACTAGTGACAGACCGCCGCCTCATATACATAATCTCGGTGCCATCCTCCGCTGATCTAGCGAAGGTTAAGTAACGAGCCGCAGGACAGCGGCTCACTGCCGTGGGAGGCCGGGCTGCGAGCCGAGCCTAGAAGCGGTCCTTGGCCAGAGTGCCCGGCTCAGACACCTGCAGGTACTGCATCTCGCTGAGGTCGACGAACTTCTCCTGGTCCTTGATGTGTGCGTAGTTGGCCGCCAGACACATGAGGTAGTTGACCTGGCGGGACGGGACGGCCGCCGGCCGGTCAGACGCGCATAGTCATCATAGGTGACACTGGACACCAGACACCGGTAACAAATGGCCAGCTATCAATGCTCGATGATGTCGGCGGGCAGTTTTACAACTAAGTTGAACCGCGCTTGACTGGCGCGGGGGGGGAGATGCTGCAGACGTAGAGCCCCTTCCCGTTTTTATCTTCTAAGCCGCTAAACGTATCGACACAAAACTTTCAGTGCCTTTGACCGCATCAATTTGAGGCCTTGTGCCAAAAGGAAAATTTCGTACCTACCCCACTCGCGGATCCAGAAAGGCGGTCTTGGACGGTGCGATGGGAATACCCCAAACAAGTTTCTCACGTCACCCCTGCAGCTGCAACTTTATCTATTGACGTCTTCTTTTCAATCACTCCGCATTAAAAAAATCGCCAGTCAAAACCATCCGTTCAGATGATTGGTAAAACCGCACATTACTTTAGCGATGAACTGTACCACCACGTTTTACTAAGGTTTTAGCATAAGATTTTAAAATCGTTAGATCTGCGCTGACGTCACAAATTCTAAGGAGGCATTCCAATGCATTACCCCTTAGAATCCGAAAACTGCAGACTTTGAAATTAAATATCTCGGAAGTAAAGCATTTCTAGATGTGAGTGCCCAAACCGGTGACTGCAAGCTAGGGACCCCAATTTGGCTATCTCACCTCAAACCTGCTGTTAAGGTGGGATGGTAACTTTTATCGGACCCAACTTAGTAAACAGCGGAGTAACAGAGTAACGCTCTGTGCGGGACGTAGCTCGCAGCAGCAGCAGCAGTCGAAACAGGCACGTATGAGGAACTGATAACGATGATAACTGACTGATAACTGATAGCATTGATGACGATCGTAAAATGACCGTACAGCTGGGTCTTGTGAGAGCTCTATCGGAAGAGCAGAACGCAGTGAGTATGGGCCGCCGGCCGCGTCTGCCGCGCTCTGCGCTCACCAGGCTGAGCAGCACCAGGAAGCAGCCGACCGCCGACAGCACCAGGTTCACCTGGATGTTCTCCACGTAGTCCTTGCAGAAGAGCTTCTGCTCGCCAGCGCCGCACACCTGCATGTCCTCCTCACGCGTGTTATTGGGGAACACGAACGCTGGGAACGGAGGCCAGGCCGCGCGTTATTGGGGAACACGATTGTTAGGAATGGATGCCCTGGCCAGTGGTCAGAGACAGAGCCTGCCCCCCCCCCCCCCCCCAGCTGCGCTAGCGACGATCGGAGCCACGTGGCCGGGACGGCTGAGAGGGGGTCTGCCGGTGACCCGGCCAGGTCATGCGCCAGAACGGGCACCAAGATAATGTGGTAACAAGATAACCAAGATAATACAAACGAAAGGGAAACGAGCGCCCCACAACAACCCCGTCAACGAGCGCCATGCACCACCACATGGTGCCTTGGCAGTGCCAAGGCAGAAATGAGTGCCAACTTGGCACTCATCGTCGATACTCATCGATACTCTGCCCGCCCGCCTCCCATCGGGAGCACCCACCGAACTGCCTGAAGTCGATGCACTCCTGAAGCACCTGGACGCGGTCCGAGAGGCACATGTTCCAGAATATGGCGAACATGACGCAGCCGATCACCAGCACGCCGAACATCAGCATCCAGGCCATTTGCAGGATGTAGGCGACACCCATGAACTGGAGCACAGAGACGCGACAGCCAGCGCCACCGCTCAGTCACAACAGCATACCTACCAATGGCGGGGCACAGTAGGCGATATCATGCCGCCATTTTGTTTTAGCACAGGACGGAGCTTGGTGCTGAAGGGAAACACCAGTTAAGATTCAAATTGCGTAGAAAAGATTCAAAACGAAATGCAACTGCTTATCAGTGGCGGGGGATTCGAATTCGATTCGGGGTGGGGGAGGGGGAGGGAAGGCAACGCCCCAGACGATCTGATATGCCAACTTTGCATCAATTTTCGCTCGCATACCTATGTCCGTCCCAAACTTTTACTTACGGGTCTACATACCTTGTGCGGTTAAAGGGAATAGTTCACTTTCTTGAAATCAGCTTTTTTACAATGGATTTGTTTTTTTTTCTGCTCAGAATGATCAGAAAATAAAATAAAACATTTTTATAAGAAGGATTAAGTGTAGATTGGCATTATTCGACCACCAACTTTATCGCTATTATAACGGGAGCATTGGAGCCTCACCAAACATGCCAGTTGGCGGTGGTATAACGTGTAAGTGGCAAGTGCGATGCCACAGGGTAGGTAAAATAACTGCCAGAATATAAAATTGTGAACATTTTTGCTTCGTTTGCACCATATATTACGTTACAGGGTGTCCCGTAAGTTCCTTCTCACCTAAATTTTTCTTTTAGAGGCTCTCATATTTAACCCTCGCCGGCACAGGCCATTTTGCGTCCTTCGACGGCACAAGGGGGGGGGGGGGTACGACCCCCTCGCGTTTGGCCCCTGATGGAGCTAGAGCTTCGCGGAAAAAAACGAGCGTGTTACACGTCAGGAGAGGAAGCCGATGATACCCAATTTTAAGGTCCTAGGTCATCGGGTGACCTCCCAGGTCAGGTCAATGACCCGAAAACCGGGAAAATCGGGACCTGTTAGAAAGTCGTAAAGTGTGGCTACTATGTGGTTTTCCGGGGTGCTGATCACGAATATCGTGTTAGTTTTGATCAGAGATGATGTCTTTAAGCATTTAGACCAGGTCGGGTCAGGTCAGGTCAGGTCAACCGGTAGGGGTTGTGACGGGTATTCGTAATACGTGTCAACCGCCTCAGACAGCTTCGTAACATGTTACGAAGGCACCAAAACTACTTCTTAAATGTTCAAATGGTTGCTAAATTCGAATTCAGCTCCAAAAACTAGCCTAGAAACATGTAAAACTCGAAAAAGTGAACCGAGGTCATCAAAGGTCAATGGTCATCAAAGGTCAATGACCTGACCTCCTGACCTGACCTTCAGGTGACCTTGACACCAACCCTAATGCATGGGAGCAACATCATTCATATTACATGTTTGAACGTTTGAAACCACGAAAAGCTTGCAAACGCGCGGCTAATGCGAGCCGACATACGCGGAATCGCGATTCCGGCCAAACATGGTCTCGGAAAAGAGGTCACAGGTCAAAGGTCATTTGGGTCAGGGTCATGAAATTTGCAGGGTAGGTGTAAAATTGATCAATGCGAGGGTACTGAAAGTTTCGTCGCGATCGGCCGCTTTTTACGCGAGTTATTCGCGAAAAACCTTAGGGGAGGGGGGTTGCATCAACCCTCCCCCCTGTGCCGGCGAGGGTTAAAGTCACGCTTAATTTATTTTGTAACTGAGCTTTTGGGGTTGCCATGACAACTGTGAATATGCTCCACGGTAACTAATTCGTCTAGACAAAATATTCTTTGCTAGAGAGTTCACTTCCTGTGGAGACGGCTTACGCCGCAACATAAAGGTCTCCGATACGGGTACGTCTCGGTATTTAGTCTGCACGTGGGCCATTTGCGACGGTTGCGGGTTGGGGGTGATTGAGGCCATCCAGTCTATAGCCAATGTCTGTCGCTAACTGGACGCACAGTCAGCAAGTGACGCCGATGATTTGTCGGGAGTCAATCGCTGCAAGTTTATGCTCTTTTTTGTCAGCTCTCAGGAGTGAGCCATGTGGCCAAAACTGTGTGGCGCCATACCCATAGTGGCCGTCAAAAACGTCTTAGCGTTAGAAAGTTGGTAAGCAGGCTTTTCAGGATGGATTACCAGCTGTCTAAGAGTATTATTTCGGGGTACATAACTCACGGTCACTTGGGCTTAAACTTAACGGAGGACGCAAAACAGTCAAAAATGCCTTAATATGGCCAAACATTTGTTTCGGTATGCCTGAGGCTAAAAAAAAAAAAAAAACACGATGACATCAATATGGTCATCTGGACTACCAAGTCCGTGTTCGAGATAAAACACCCGTCCAAACCCCAAAACGGTCCCATATGGGCGACGGAAAAGGCCTTCGTGTCATCCCGCTTTATTCCTATGCAAAAGGCCAGGGTCACGGTAATGTGGGGTAATATGCGTCCAGACGCTGAGCAGGTTGCGATTGATACTCCAGAAACAGTGTTGGGACGCAGAATGCCTCTCCAAGAAGATCTAGGAGGAGTTTCAGCCTTCTAGCTCAATTCGAACCGCGATATGAACACATTTTTGGAGGAGAAAATGGCATCCGGGAGGTCGTAGGCCCATCTTCAAGCAAGACAGTGCATCAGTGCAGAGGTCAAGCAAAGCTTAAAAGCAGTGCCAGGAGACTGTGATAGGCGTCTGTGGCAAGATCACATCCCAGGCAACTCATCGGACCCAAATTTCATAAAAATGTATTGGAACACAGATAACAGTAGTACTACTGTTATCTGTGGTTGGAAATATTGAAATCGAGGCTCATCGAGGCGAAGCGCTGTTCCAGCCTCGAGGAGCTCACGGCGCATGTCAAGTCAGTCTGGGCTAACTTCAAGCCTACTATGCTGCTAAACATGCCGGTTGGCATGCCGCAGCACATATTAAGGTGTTTGCCTATGAAATGGGGAGCACATTGAGGGGTCATAAACATAACAAAACGCAATATACTCTGTTTTACATGCCAATATAAGGTGAGAACGAACTTATGGGACACTCTGTACTTCGCGAAAGTCACCAAAACCATTTATGGCGTGCTAGCGACCGCATCCGACCTATTGTGCATCTGTATCAAATGTTAAAGTGACCATCCCACCTTAACATTAGTTTTGAGTTGAGATAGCCAAATTGGTGGCCATGGCCTGCAAATACCGGTTTGGACACTCACAGCATCGAACAATGCTTTAATTCGGAGATATGGAATTTCAAACTTGCAGTTTTTTGATTCTAAGGGGCTAATGCATTGGAACGTCCCCTTAGAATTTGTGACGTCAGCTGTGATCTAACGATTTCAAAACCTTATACTAACATCTTTGTGAAGCAGTGGTGGTATATGCTATTTGCGCGTAACATCCGCCGTAAACGCCGCACTTCCAAAATGAACTCGCTAGGAACAGCGGAGATCCCAAAAAAGTAAACAAAAGTAAAAGTCACCTTGAAAACCGGTGAATATTTTCGGTGAAATTTGAGATATTCGTTTTTGCTCTTTCTGAACCGAGCGACATCACTCTCATGCCAATTCATTAACTTTTTTGAAGGTGGGAAGGTCCCTTTAAAGAATGATACACCCCCCCCCCCCGCCTGGATAAAAGGGAGGCACTTTTCTTTAAATAGGAAACTACGGCTATTTCAAACGCAATTTCCGTTGAAACGTTCACTAACAATATCCGCATTTTCCTCTATCGTTCCTTCATTAAAAAAATCAAATGGTGGTCGCATTTAAACACTATTCTGAGACAGACGCCAAACAAACCCAACGAGATAGAAGACCGCTTACCAACCACTCAGACAGCCGGCGCGCGGCCAACTGAACCCATTGGACAGCGAAACCCACCCGGCGGCAGGTCGGGTTCGCCAACTGAGCCCATCCAGATAACCACTACTACTGCTTGCTTTCTCGCTGGGTTTGTAGAGCCAGGGCCCAGCACTCACCACGGCACAGGAGGTGCGGCCGCGCGCCCTGCCCGGCCGGCTCCGGAACACCCGCGCGCGCGTCGAGCCCGTGGTCAGGCAGCCCACCAGCAGAATCATGATGCCCAGCGCGGCCATGGCCACACCGACAATCATACAGACGAGCTGGACGGGCTCCAGCCTGGCGGCAAAGCGGGCCGGGCGTCAGACCACAGACCACATATAGCGGGCCGGGCGTCAGACCACAGACCACAGACGGGCCGGGCGTCAGACCACAGACCACAGACAGCGGGCCGGGCGTCAGACCACAGACCACAGGGCGTCAGACCACAGACCATAGGGCGTCAGACCACAGACCACATATAGCGGGCCGGGCGACAGACCATAGACCACATATAGCGGGCCGGGCGTCAGACCACAGACCACATATAGCGGGCCGGGCGTCAGACCACAGACCACATATAGCGGGCCGGGCGTCAGACCACAGACCACAGGGCGTCAGACCACAGACCACATATAGCGGGCCGGGCGACAGACCACAGACCACATATAGCGGGCCGGGCGTCAGACCACAGACCACATATAGCGGGCCGGGCGTCAGACCACAGACCACATGTAGCGGGCCGGGCGTCAGATCACAGACCACATACCTATAGCGGGCCGGGCGTCAGACCACACACCACAGACCACAGGGCGTCAGACCACAGACCACATGTAGCGGGCCGGGCGTCAGACCACAGACCACAGACCACAGGGCGTCAGACCACAGACCACATATAGCGGGCCGGGCGTCAGACCACAGACCACATATAGCGGGCCGGGCGTCAGATCACAGACCACAGACCATAGACGAGCCGGGCCGGGCGTCAGACCACAGGTCTCGGGACATTCCACGATATATCGACCAGGGGTGCACCTCATATTTCGTTCAAAATACGTCTGTCGGGTTATCTGATGCGCTGATTCCAGCTCTGCAAGTTTCAGCTCGATTGGAGCAAGCATTACGGAGTTAAAGCCTCCGGCATTTTTCTGAGGTCACGAAACATGACGATATTCGATGGCTTATATCTAAGTGAAAAAAAAAATGCAAAACAATATATGAATGTGTTCACAATGAGCGTAGCAGTAAATCTACACCCTTAATTTTACAAAATTTTCGTGTTTGATCTCGTGACCTCGTGACCACGCAACGCGAGCTTTATACGAGGGAAGCATTGTTCTGCCTTTTCTATTGAAAAAGTAACTTTTGCATGTCTCCTTTACTAGTGGAAATTTTTGTGAGATTTTATTTAAAAAAATATTTTTGTGACTTTTTTTTAGCTGAAGGTTTTATTGGAATTTTCCGCCCGAGCGAACGCCTTGGTGATTAGCCCCTAGTTGAGGTGGTGCCTCGAAACTGAAAGAAGCGTATTGGGATTTGGACACCATGAGAGGAGTGCAACTACAACCGGTCAACTACAACTACAACCGCTGTCACCTTCCGTGACGTCATTTATGACGTCACAAGGGTAATAAGAGTTTTCCGTCAATAACTTCCGATCAAAATGAGCTACCCAGTGGGAAAAGCCACCAATGGACTCAGGAAGACCTGCTGAATCGAATAATGGCTCAAGCGTTGGATTCAGTCGAAAAATGTGTTTGAAGCCAAACCCCTTTTGGGAAAAAATGACTATAGGCAAAACGGAAGGGCCGGCGAAGCAAAAATGACAGAAATCGTGGCGTGATGTCATTAGGAGCCTTCCTCGGACTGGCTGTGGCGGGCCGGTGCTGTGCGCGTCACGCGTGGAGCGCGCCGCGCCGCGCCGCGGGCGCAGTCCGGACCGTTTTTCGTGCACCTGTCCGGCTGCCTTCCGGGCGCGGCCCCGGGCGCCGGCCGCGCTCCACTGATCAGTACCGAGACGGCGCGCTTCCTGCCGCCCCCACCCACCCGTGACGTCATCACCGGCCGGTGTCTGACGTCACGGGCGGGCGGCCACGTGACTGCAGCGGCCGACCGCGACTAGAGGCGATCGCAGTGCGAACCAATGTTCAGACATTGGCTGTGGTAGGCGACAGGTGCACACCATAGGTGGGCAAGTCCGTTAAATCGCTAATCCGTTAATTAACGGACGGAACTAAATTTTGGGTTAACGATTAACGGACTCGCTAATTTTTTTCCACGTGTAACGGACCGTTTTAGTTCCGTTACTTTTCGGCTCCGTTAATCGTTTAAGTTTAGTCCGTTAATCCGTTAATCGTTACTTTTATTTCGAAGGAAAAAGTTTACTGTAAAGTTACTGGTGTGTATGAAACCTTCATGCAGCGAAGTTTTTCCTTTCTGGCGAAGTTTTCCCTTCCTTCGCATCACACATATCATCACCATGTATTATATTTATAAATAGGTATATCTTATCCATACCGTCACCGAGCAGGCGCAGTTGTTGGCAGGTCTTCGAGAGCAGAACCGCGCTACGACAAGTGAGTGGCACCTAGTCGTTAGCGTAGGTTGGTCGAGTTGTCCTCAGAAAAATGCACAAGCATTTTCATATTGTTTATTACTTATTACCGTGTAAAATGTTAACGATTAACCCGGCACCGCCTGGGCTATTTCCGTACCCACGACAGCCTGGGGGGGGGGGTCGGATCCGACCCCCCCCCTGTTATCTCGAGAACCAATGGTCGTATCGAGCCCCGCGAGGCGGCGTTCGAAAGGTCTCTACAAGACCTTCCCAAAGCACTCTTAAGATTTTAAGATTGAGGGTCAAGGTCAGGTCAAACACCTGAAATCGGACTTTCAGTAGCATGAATTTCAGGACTTCGCAATGGGCGCCTCTCGCCATAAACTCTGTCAAAACGGTGCACAATCCACCCTATAAGGCCTACAAGAGTGTCAGCTCCATATAGGGGTCAGTCAAGCATAGGTCAGGGTCAAGGTCAGGTCAACCGGGTAGGCACATATCCCCGAAAATCAAAACTGATATTCGCAGCCTGTGACACATGTTTTATAGGTAATTTGGGGCGTACAACACGATGGTGACATTCATTTTATCATATGTGTACGTGTTTGGCTCAAAAACTTCAATTTAAGAAATTCATGTATCATGGTCGTGAAGAAGTCACGAAAAATTGCCAAGATTCAGTTCAAGATTTTGGAAAATGCGGAATGATAATCAATAATCGAAGATAGCGATTTGATTGATCATGGTTTTGGCAGTCTAATGGCGTTTACGGCATGTCTGTATGTCTATTCTGTGATTTTATATGATTTTTTGAACATATGCCGTTTTTGGTCGAAAACTCAGAAATCATGACGTCACTAAAACCTCGATATCTCAAAAATTTTCCGACCGATTTTTTTGAAACTTTGTCACAATAAACTTCAATTAATTCCCTACAGGTACCCAAAATTTGGCGCGCCTGCGGCGCGCCGTTTTTATGCTATGGCCCGGCGAAAAAAGTGGGGGCGTTTAACGCCCCCCCCCCAGCAACTCGCAGGTTAATGTGCAATTTGCTTTAAACTCTGATTTATGGCGATTTTTTAAACATTTACCACTTTTTGACTAAAAACGCCATGTAGTTACATCACTAAAATCGATATATCTCAGAGATTTTTGGAACTTTTTTCTTAAAAATTGCACAGGAGACGTCAAATTGATGGGGGAGAAGGTATGCCTAGTTAAAAGTAGATAGCGAAAGTGGTTCGTGAGTTATTCAAGAAAAACGGAGGGGGGGGGGTCGGATCCGACCCCCCAGGCGGTCGCGGGTTAACGGACTAAAGTAACTTCCGTTACTTTTGTTGTGAATTAACCCACGAGTCGCTGGGGGGGGGCATAAAGTTGCCCCCCCTTACGTTTTGTGGAATATCTCCGAAACCTGATGAGCTACGAACGTGAAACTTGGTATAGCTTCAAATGAATACCTAGGCAATGTTTGAAGAAAGTTTGGTGGTTGTAGCATCTAAGATGACGTCACAGTGACGTCATAAAGTTTTGTCGTTTTCCGATATGGACCGTTTCTGATGACGCTGAGCATGAAACTCAACTGTAAATGAACTAGACAGCACCTGCTGTCATCCTAAAACATCTAAGTACACTTCCATCTAGTTCCTAACCAATAATCGGCCCTTTATATTCGGTCCCATATACCTGATGTATCGTGAGGAAACTGAGAGTCGCAAATCTACAATTTGACTTATGACGTCACTGTGACGTCATTTCAAATGGGATCGACACCAAATTTGGACACAATCTCGGCTAGGTATTCAGGAAGATGTGTGCAAAGTTTCGCTTCTCTATCTCTTCGCGTTGCGACGATATCGCCGCGGAAGTAAAGGGGGGGGGGCAACTATATGCCCCCCCTCCCCCCAGCGGCCGGCAGGTGGCGCGGAGGCCCAGCGGCCGCCGGGTTAACGGTTAGATTATCGTTTAACGGAACTAACTTTTTAGTTAAAGGATTTTATCGATTAACGAAACTAACTTTTTGATTAACGATGCCCACCTATGGTGCACACCACCTAAGAATGAACAGCTTCGCATGAACTCACATGCTTCGCACAGTTTCCAGTGGTCTAAAAAGATATGATGCATGAGACGGTCAGCTCCGCCACCTACCAGTCCAGGTGGAAGTGGAAGACTTCATCAAACATCCTAAGGCAGAGTGTGAACACCCTGTAGATGCAGCCGCAGAAGACGCCGACCCCGATGATGCAGAGCAGGGTGGCCAACAGAGTGGCGTAGGGCATCTTCAGCATCCACGACCTGCACCCGTTACCTGGCGACAAAGACACCAGTTACCGCCACCCGGACAACAGTTCGTAAACCCAAACTTCGTATGCGCAAGAGTTCGCAGGCAACGGTTCGTATGGAACAGTTCGTATCGGATAAAGTTCCTAGGGAATAAGGTTCGTAACGGCTTAAGCTCGTAGTGGGGAAGTAGCATCGGTCAAGGTTCGTATGTCCAAGGCTCGTAGTGAATAAGGCTCGTATGCAAGAAGTTCGTTTGCCAAGGTTCTTAGCTTCGTATGCAAGTTTCCGTATGAGATACGAACGGAAACGGTTCGTGTCATTGGGCAATTAACCCTCGCCCGTATGGGGGGGGGGGGGGGGTCGAACGGCTCACTCCAGTGGGGGAAACTGTGGTCAAATCTTCCATTTTTAGAAGCCTTTCATTTTTGGAAGGACCTTCCAATGCATTTTCCAAAAATGGAAGATTTTGCAGGACCCCCGCACTCCGTCCCGACAATTCCGCACTGTAAACAAAGTCGGCGGTATCAAACAAGCATGGCCCATCATTAAAGTACTTTTAAGGATATTTACTTTTCGTTTTGGATGCTTTTTGCTTACAAAATGTTTCATAAAGTCTTATAAATCCATCGTTTGTCGGTAAATTTTTGTCAATTTTCCACGACTCATTACTTTGAAAAATTACATAAATTACATCCACGCTAGGATTTAGACATCCACGCTAGATTACATATGTACACTTCACTATGGCGAATTGAAAGCGACCAGGGGCGATAGTCGCATTTGCGGGCCTCATGTTCGGCGGAAATCAGTAAGTTCCAACATATGCGCAACATTTTCTATATTTGGGTACGATGACGTCGTCAGCGTACCCATTTTTGGAAGTTGTGTACCCAAGTATGGAAAATCCTTCCAAAAATGGAAGGCTTCAAAAAATGGAAGGTTTGACCAGTTTCCCCGACTGACTCGGTTTTTCGCGAATAACTCGCGTAAAAAGCGGGCTATTCAGTCCAGCGCTCCGCTGGGCTATTCAGCCATACGGGCCCTGCTGGGAGGGGGGGGGGGGGTGGAGGAGATTCTGCCCCCTTCTGTCTAACTTCCGAACCGATGGTCGTAGAAAGACGGCAATCGTAAGCTCTCAACAAGGCGGATCTTTTGAAATGATTTTTTTTTTGCTTAAGTAGGTCAGAGGTCAGGTCAAGGTCAGGTCAAGGGTACTAAATACAAGTTTCTACAGTGTCGGCATTGCACCGTAGTTGCCGAAGAATGGACTGAGACTGCCCAAAACGTGTTCCTAGGCTACCAAGACAATATTCGTTGCATACAATATCATGCAAAGGTCAAGGTCAAGGTCAGGTCAGGTCACCAAAAACGAAATATAGAAAAGGGCATGTGCGACACATGTTTTATGGGTCATTTAATTCATAGAATTCAATATGCACACTCAATAAGTGATATGGACCACATCTGGATGAATTTCAGGTCAAGGCCAGGTCAAGGTCAGGTCAAGTGAGGTCAAATTTTGAAGTTGGTTGTTAAGACCTAAAAAGGTATCTATCTGATGCAGTTTTCACGGCGAATCGAATGGTGCTAGTTTTGTTTCCGTGCGAGTTCTAAAACTTCCAAAAAATGCATTTTTCAAAAATTTTGTGTGCCGTGACGTCATAAAAGTTTGAATAACTCCCACCTTTTTTTAACCCATTCTTCTAAAAATTGGTATGTAGATTGTAGGTACACATAGATCATTTCTGTGGCATATATTCCGTTTTTTTCCGATAGCCGATACACTCAAAATTTTGGATTTTATTTTCCAAAAAAGTGAGTTAAAAAAAAATGGGCCAAAATCCAAATTTCTCACAAAAAACAAGATAGATATTTGATAGAAAAAGTAGAATCACGTATAACCTTTTTGTTACGTCTTGATTCCTTTAAAAATGAAGATGTTAGCGGCGTTTGAAGTTTTGCCGTTTCTGAGGCAAAAATCGCGTGACATGACGTGACTTAAACGCAATTTTCTGAGGGAAAAATCCGACGGATTTCGCTCAAATTTTCAGGGAACGTGTTAAATTGATGTATGATCAGGTACTGAAAGTTTGACGTCGCTGGCGTAACGCGTTTATAAGTTATTGGCGAAATACGTGGGGAGGGGGGCAGATTCTGTCCCCCCCCCCAGCGGGGCTCGGGTTAATAAATCTTTAGTGTCTCGGCTCTCGAAGTAGAGCAAAAGGCATACGGTATGGTTACGACAGCGCACCAATGGCACATCCTTGCAATTAGGTATAGAAGCATTTATGGACGTTGGTGTATGATTACCCGACGCCCACAAGTACACAAACAGCTGGCCAACTATTGGGCAGAGGGAACAGGGCAAGGCGCAAGGCAGGACAGCGAGCAGGTCAAAGGAGGCAGGGTTAAGGAAGGGCACATGGCAGGGCACAGGGCACAGGGCAGGGCACAGGACAGGGCACAAGGCAGGGCACAGGGCACGGGTCACTGGACAGGGCACAGGGAAGGGATACAGTGGGTCAAATTCACAGGGGCTCTGTACTAAGGCAAGGGTGCTGTTTCCCGAAATGGGGCACAGTAAGTGCCTTATAAGTTATAATACGCCCTGCGTCCTGAGTGGGCAGCTGAACTGACTCCTTGAATGAGGTAGGGGAGGTTAATTTCATAACGGAACTTTGACAAATAACTGGAGAACAGAGTACTTACTCATGTCTGACGGCGTTGTATGCACAGCCTGGCTTGTCCGCTTCTGTCCGATACCAGTCTGAAATTTTCAGAGAGGATGAGAAAAGACAGCTGACAGCAGGCACCAGCAACATCACAACACATTAAATACAGGATCTGGTTTCAAAACCATTATTCATACCGGAGTCCCTTTCGTACATACATACATACATACATACATACATACATACATACATACATACATACATACATAAAAGTGTATTTGACCACGTGACAGTGAACGACTGGTAAAAAGGCCGTACATGAGCTCCTGTGCAATGGTGGCACCACATGAACTGAAAAGCATCACAAAAATTAAAAACACAGTGCATTTCAAAAGAACTCCGAGCATATCTACGTGGGGATCACATCCTGTTCAGTAGATCTATGAGTACAGGCACAGTGGACTTTTTATACCGCTCAGTTTTGGCCCGCGGTACGACAAACTTTCGCTGCCGGCGCAGAGGGTGCCTCACATTTGCCAACTGCTCGCCCGGGTACAGTGGGTGGGCGGGGTTGGCAGCTCAATTCCTGCTTAACCCGCGCATGACATACAGACCCCCTCCCGTTTTTTGCCATATCTTTTAAACCGCTGGGCGTATTAACAACTAACAGAAGGTATCTTCGGCTACATCAATTTCACAACTTGCGTCAAAACAAAAATTTCGTAGCCACCAAAAGTCGGACGGAAATGACGTCAGAGTGCCGTCATGTTCGGCCGATTTTAATGCAAGACATTGAACTACGGTAATCGTTCTCAAGAGCTCAGTTTTTAAAGGGATCCTGGCTTCCACCTTAACCCTCGCCCGCACATGGGGGGGGGGGGGGTTGCCACCCCCACCAGGTAGTCTTTCTGCTCTGCACTCAACATTTTTTGAAGCTAGAAGCCTGATTTTTCGTATAGCTGCTCCTCTATCCTTTCTTGATGTCCACTGAAAATGTCAAGTTTCTGTGGTTTTTGGTTTCGGAGATATGACCTTGTTTTTTCAGGTCATGTCATGACCCAAATGACCAATTCTCAACATCTTGCGTTGGCTATGGGCCTTGTGAGCTTTTGACACCTTGATTTCGACCTTTTTTGTCAGTCTTACCTCCCACCTATCATGGAACATGTTGATAGACGATGTATAGTCTGTCTTAAAACTATACAATGCAATTGACATCATCGTTCATTCCCCAGGTCAATTGTTTCGGTGACTTTCAAATTATAGCAGGCCCTTCCTCGGTCAGGCTTGATGGATCCACCGTCACTTTGCGCGGTACTTTTAAGACAGACTGTACAGATGTCAAGGTCAGGGTCAAGGTCAACCAAGGTCATCTAAAATAACTGCGTTTTAGGCAAGCTGAATTGACTTTCCGTGAAGTTTTTTGACTGCATTTTTGGTAAAAGCTTCTCAGATCATGATTTCATGTAATATGGACACCTAAACAATCGGTGCACACATCAGTATACACACAGACACACACAGACATACAAACAAATATCATTGACCTTGACCTAACTTGACCTGAAATGACCTCAGCAGCAAAAACTGGTCGGATAGTGTGACAAAGAGGCTCTAGCTGACTTGGCACCAGAAAACGGCATCGTCATCGGTATATGATAAGCAGCGCACTTGATATCCAACGGTGACCGAAAACAGCAACATTTTTTAGTTTGACCTGACCTGGAAGGTCAATGACTGACCTGAGAAGGTAAAACTGGGTATCATTGGATTCGTCTCTTCCCAAAGAATCTTTTTGGTCTTTACCGCGAAGCTCTATCTCCAACAGGAACGAAATGGCGCGGGGGTGGCACCCCCCCCCCCATGTGCGTTCTAGGATGGGAAATTGGCATGTGCGGGCGAGGGTTAAAAAAAGGTAATGAATTGGCCATAACAGTGGTGTCGCATTGTTCAAATGGAGAAAAAAATGAATATCTAACAAATTTCATTGAAAAATACAAACCGGTTTTTGAGATATTAGAAAATTACTTTTGTTTATTTTTCGGAGCCTTCGCTGTTCCTACAACATCATTTGGAAGCAATAATTTGGTATCTTATAAGTACGGCAGATGTTGCGTGCGAAGCAGTGTTCACCATCACTGATTCACAAAGATGTTAGTGCAATATTTTTAAATCGCTAGATCTGCGCTGACGTCACCAAAGGCGGCGGAACGGGGGGGGGGACACCGGGGCACCGTGTCCACTTTGATTTTTGCACCGCCCTACATTACATTAGCCCTATGGATGTTGCATCAAAAGAATGGGACCAAAAGTCGGCAGTGCCCCCCCCCCCTTATTGAAGGTGTTCCGCCGCCACTGGACGTCACAAATTGAGAGGGGGCATTCAAATGCATTAGTCCCTCTAAATCCAAAGTGCTGCAACTTTGAAATAAAATATCTCCGAATTAAAGCCTTTCTCGATGTTGTGAGTGCCCAAACCGGTGTGTGCAAGACAGGGAGCCCAATCGGCTATCTCAGCTCAAAACTAATGTTAAGGTGGGATGGTCACTTTAATATATCTGATTTCTTTGTATGACAAGACTCAGAATACACAGGGCTATCAAACTACTATCTCAGCTTTTCAAAACCTTAAAAATTGGAAAATTAAAGTAGAGAGTTCAGAGTGGGGTAAGATGCCCAGGGTGGGAATATATATTACTGAACGGCTCTGGGAAAGAAAAATGGAAACCGAGGTCTTTAAAAAATTGTAGGCACGAGGCGTAGCCGAGTGCCGGAGATTTTTTGAAGACCGAGGTTTCCATTTTTCTTCCCAGAGCAAGTTCAGTAAGATATTTCCCATACGCCGTTTAATATCTATCACACTTTTATTTATACGTCCGTGATATCTATTCAGAAACTCACAATTTAATTATTGAAATCACCTTTTTTAAGATTTTTATCAAAAAATCACCAGAACTGTAGGTCATCAACCCGTGCCGGAAAACAGTGCAGGAAAGATCACGTGCAAATGTTTCCCGCACGGCTAGGATAATGCTAAAGGGATATCTCGGCGTATGGGAATATATATTCCCGACCGGGGCTGGGAAAATGCGTTTTATTCACCGAGGTTTTTGTGCGGAGGACCGAGTGCCGGTAGGCACGAGGTCCGTAGCAAAAAACCGAGGTGAATAAAACTGCATTTTCACAGCCCAAGGTTGGGAAGAGATTTACCACATGCCGTACTGGCGCAACAGTTAATATCATATTCATTTGATATTTTACACTTTAATCTTAATATTGTGTTGATATTATATTAGTACTATGTTCATATTTATAGTCACCGTGATTATTTTTTGTGTTTTTCATTATTGGGCTGCGTTGAGCATGCAAGATGAAATTCCTACTTCCCCCTTATTTAGGGTTTGAAAAAGCTGAGGATGAAGATGGTGAAGAAGTTAGAATAAAGATATGGAGTCCAGCAGGAGTGAGGAAACCGTGAGGAAAACTGAAAATTGGGTGAAACGCTTAATCAAACGCGTCTTGGATCCCAGGTGGAACAATATCAAATGTTTCATTGTGGCACGTTAAGATGCTTCACGCATTTAAATTGTTCGTTTTTTTTTGCGTGCATTATGTAGAAATAATTATTATTCCGACCATGTTCTGCAGCAATAAATATATTGGCATTGGAACGATAACCTTGTTTAGTTGAATTACGTTGACAGCAAAAGTAAGTAAACACGCAGTCACTTACTTTTGCTGTTGCTGTTAGTGAACACACAATCCGTAAATATCTTCTTTGAAATTGGTTCTTCCGCTCAGAATATTCAGTAAAATTTTGTCTGGGAAAATCAAAAAGCCCTAGGGCCGAATCGTTTCCCAAATACCTTCAACATTAGCCGAGGCGGGCCGAAGCCATTTCCCAAATGCACGTGCTAATGTTAAAGGAATATCTCGGCATGTGGTAAAGGCGCCCCACCCCCTCTAGCGGCGGAACAAAGAATCGAACCTGGACATTTATACTCTTAGCGTAAAGCGGAAGCCTGTCTTGTTAACTGCACAAAAATTTGCGAAGCTCAGTTGGGCAACGGTTGACGGGTGAATCACCAGTAGTAATTGCATGCTTTTTATTTGCTGCTTTCAAAAAATATTTTGGTGTCAAAACATTGTAAATATAAAACATTGATTGATTTTTTAGAAAAACTAAAAAAAATCATTTTTTCGAATTTCGAAAGAACGGAATATATGTGATAGTCCCTTCGCTCTTCGATATACATACCAAATTTCAGATCGATACCCCTTTTTTGGCCAAGTTATAGCGAAAAAACTTTTAAAATTGATGACGTCAAATTTTTGAACTCGATTTTTAACAATTCTAGACCACGTAGCGCAAAACGGAGACCACCATTGAACTTCCCGTGACTAGCTGCATCGAAAAGATACCCATTTTATGCAAAAATATCTACTTTGAAATTTGACCTAATTTGACCTGACCTTGACCTGACCATGACCAAAACATAATATGAACTGACCCCAAGGGTTGCCTGTCCCACATAATCGCATTTGGCATATAAAATGGACCATAAAACACGCATCACATGATATTTTTAATTTGTGACCTTCAGTGACCTGACCTCTGTGACCTGACCTGGTATCAGTGACCTCAAATAGCAAAATATGTGTTTGACGAACATTTACCTATCGATGATTTTCAATGAAATGTATTTTACTCGATTTTACAACGCAATTCTTGAAATGCCTGTAAACGGTGAAAATTCGACCTTTGACCTGACCTGTGACGTCATCGGTTTGACTTAGGTCAATGAAATTCGATCACAAGGTAGTTACCCATTGGGGCTATCCAACGCCGTTTGCCGCTTGTCGCTATGTTGCGTGGTTCTCGAGATCTTAGGGGGGGGGGGGGCAAAATGGCCCCCCCATCAGACCGCGTTGCTCGGCAGACCCCATCAAGGCGCGGGTTAAACAGGCGTGTCCTGTGTCACAACCAGCTTTCAGGGTGTAGTTTTATGGCTAACAAATTGTACTGATTAAATGTTCATTCGGTACCTTGGGGAAAGATGCCCTCTGCCCTGATGGGGAAAAACGCCCCCTAAATCTGTAGGCTGTCCTTCAAGCAACCCGTCGCATTATTTATAACATAATGGGTGTTCACTAAAAATTGAGACAAAGTTTAGCAGGCTGTATCTTCGGTAAAAATGTACCGATTTAAACAAACGAGGCATTGTTGTAATGCACATTGCATCTGCTGCAAGCCCTAGAGCGTCAACAGATTTGCCTGATCCCCATAGGTCATTTTTTTTACATTTCCTTGGAAGTGTTGTCACAAGCTCTGGCACCAGTGGACCGTGATGTTGGCCAGTTGATGGTGGTAATGAGCAACCAGTTGATATTTTGTATGCAATCGAAAGACACAAACATACGTTATAACCTTAGGCAAATCACATTAGATACTCATTTGTTAAATTTCAGGCGTGGAAAATGGCTTATCGGGTCTCGTTCCAATGGGAATTTTTACATCGGCCGGGGCCCTCAAGGCAGCCCTTGGTTAGTGTGCTGGCGCGAGGTCGGACCAGAAAATCACCTTCTGGTTACATATGTTGTTCTGCATGAACCTCTAGTGCTTAATAATACACTTGGCTCAAAAAGTATCATATTGTAAAGGACCAGTCTGGAGGAATAAAGTCGAACTGATGATATTCTCTGAAATAACACATACACCACGGCATCCAGCGTTAGCTTGCATGCTGACACTTAAATGGACGTTAGCCCTTGCATCATCGATCATGTAGAGGAACACAGCTGTTCAGTCTGTCACTCTATTTCAGAATGCCGCGCGGGCCGGCTGAACCGCGCAGACGATGACACCGCAGTACAGTCTAACAGACAGGCGCACGCACACCGCGCCCTGCGCACGCGCAGCCACCGCGCGGCCCCGCAGTCGTCGCATGGACCACGCCCAACTACCGTACAGATCACATCACAACAGAACACTCCATTGTCTAGTTAATTGTCGCCCTTTAACTAAAAACATGATTTTTCTACCTTAAATAGTTTAATTTCTTTCTGCATTTTTGTCCCTTTTTTGACCATAGCATATTTACTTCTCTGGCCTTATAGTTCCCAGTCGCTTCGAGAAATCATTTGCGCCGGTGTAACTCAGCCTAGTCTCAGGTGTGATATATCTTCTTCGCTTAGGCACAGTTAATGCCTTACTGATCAGCAGCATTGCGCCGTGAGGTGTCAAAAAGCCCCTCCACGTGCATTTTCGGGGCCCCGACCCTTCCTCAGGTCAATATCTTCACAATTACACCACTTCAGCTTTTCGGACTCCCACACCCTCTAGAACTTTCGTCCCACTGTACGGTATGTAACTAATTTTGACATTTTAAGTTTTCATTTGGCATTTGTACGTGCCAAACTCTCCCATTGACGTGCTATTTTGGATAAGCCTGCCAATGGGCTTTTGGTAGTCCTTGTTTAAAACGACCTCCAACGCCACTGTTTTCATTACATCCGTGAAATTTTATGCTCGGTAATGATAAAAACGTCCCTTTTATCTCTATGCTAAGTTGCATCGTAATAGCTTGCTTCACTTTTGATATGCAGCCATTCAAAGTTTGTGTCATTTTTTTTTTTTAGTGAACACCCTATACTTGTGATGAGAGACAAAAGTCGATCTGGGACTATTGAGAGTCCAATACGGTCGGGTGCTCCCCATGCCGGTCTCTCGGCCCACACGGTACACAGCGACTTTTTGGACGGCATCTGACTCTGAGAGCCCTCACGACGGCCTCTGTGGGCCCCATTATTGCCTCCAGGGTCCCCCACGACATCCTTTGAGGACTCCCACGCTGGCTCCACGGGCCGCGCTGGCATCTGAGGTCCCCACGATGGGCTTGAGGGCACTCAAGCACCATGCAGACCTATAAGGGCCCCACAACGGTTTCCGAACGCCACCACGGAGGCTTGTTTGACTAGGCTGGTCTATGATCGTCCTAACGATGACCTATGAAGCCCCTCACGACTACTTTTGAGGGCCCTTACGATGGCGTTTAGTGTCTACCGCCAGTGGCCTATCTACAGTGTAGGATTTCGCCAGTGTAGGATTTCTTCCAGGGGGTCCGCAGTCAAAAGGGCCCTTGACTGACTGGGTTGAAAGGGCCCTAAGTCAGATTAACTCGGATCCGAGATCTGAATCGTAGGGTGACCGGTTGGAGGGCGACCGGTTATAATCATTAGTTAACCCGCGCGGGGCTGGGGTCTCCAGCCGAACGCGCGGGGCTGGGGGTGGGTAAATTTTACCCCCCCCCCCCGTTATCTCCCGAACTAATGGTCCGATTTGGAAAATTCAAACGCCAATCGAAAGATCTCATCACGAACAACTAAAAACATGTACTTAATTTAAAGTTTGAACCTTGAGTTCAAGGTCAAGGTCAGGTCAAGGGTACAAATTGCAAGTTTCTACAGTATCGGCCTTGCACCGTAGTTGCCGAAGAATGGACTGAGACTGATTGCCCAAAACATGTTCTTAGGCTACCAAGACAATATTCTCTGCATACAATATCATTCAGAGGTCAAGGTCAGGTCAGGTCAGGTCAGGTCACCAAAAACAAAATATAGAAAAGGGCATGTGCGACACATGTTTTATGGGTCATTTTATTGATAGAATTCAATAGGCACACTCAATAGGTGATATGGACCACATCTGGATGAATTTCAGGTCGAGGTCAGGTCAAGGTCAGGTCAAGTGAGGTCAAATTTTGAAGTTGGTTGTTAAGGCCTAAAAGGTATCTATCTGATACAGTTTTTCACGGCGAATCGAATGGTACTATTTTTGTTTCCGTACGAGGTCTAGAACTTCCATAAAATTCATTTTTCAAAATTTTTGTGTGTCGTGACGTCATGAAATTTTTAATAACTCCCACATTTTTTAGCCGATTCTTCTAAAAATTGGTATGTAGGTGCACATAGACCACATCTCTGACATATATTCCGGTTTTTCAATACAATCAAAATTTTGGATTTTATAATTATTTTGCCAAAAAAGTCAGTTTTTTTTTTTAAACTCTGGCCAAAATCCAAAATTTTCAAAAAACCGAGATAGCCATTTGATAGAAAAAGTAGAATTACGTATAACCTTTTTTGTTACGTCTTGATTCCTTTAAAAATGAAGATGCTAGCGGCGTTTGAAATTTAGCCGTTTTTGAGGCGAAAATGGCGAACACGACGTCACTAAAACGTCAATTTCTCAAAAAATTTCCGACGGATTTCGCTCAAATTTTCAGGGAACGTGTCAAATTGATGTAAGAAAAGTTTGGCGGCGCTGCGCGCCGCCGTTTTTGAGTTATTGCAAAAATTCGCGAGGGTGGGTAAAATTGACCCCCCCCCCAGCCCCGCGCGGGTTAAGTCATTCGACGATATAACTGGTTTGTGAGTCGTTATTGATGAGACCTTGTCAGGACCGATGTGCAAACTGCGGAAACACTTGTCGTGATGTGGTGGCCATGCATCTTGCCCTTTTCATTTATACGGCATCGTGAACAGCACAGCCATGAACGCATTCCATATTTACCTACCCAGAAAGAACTATCAACAGTCAACACGATCGGTGGCGCAGAGGAACCGCCGCGCCGACAGACCCGCGCTGCCCAGCGCACCGCTAACTCGGAGGCGGTTGACGAGGCTGACCCCACTGACCTTGCTCTGCGACCCGACTCTCGGTCATGCCACAACCGAGAAACGCTAGCCTCGACGCAAGGACACCTGGCACCATTCATGCTGTCTACAAGAACGGTGATTGGTTCGCTGCCGAATCACGTGGTTGGGGCATCAGTGGCGTAATCAGGATTTTAGTTACGAATCTCCTCAACAGATGGCCCTGACCAACGATTTTAAAATACGGAGCGATCTAGGGGTGGACAGCAAAGGACGAGATTGCAGCTGAAAAGATGTCAGCGCCTGTAAGCTACCTACCGAATTTCATGGCAGTCGGACAAATAGGTCCTGAGATACAGATGCAAACCCTAGCCACCACGAATACCTCACATAACTTCAGCGGTGACCTGTACCAATGTTTGATCAGTTCTCGTCCTGAAGTGGAGTGCTATGTCTGATAGGAAGCACTTTTTGAAAGTCACCAGAGGTCATCAAAGTGAAAATGTTCCCGGTTTTCCTGGATTTTGATGAATTTTAGCTACAGACGCTAACTCGCTAACTCGAGAACCAGAAGGGCTAGAGAGGCACGGAAAAAGAAACAATAGTCCATTCTAACTCCATTTACAGCGCTATCTGGAGTAGGTAAGACGTCAGAGTTCAGAATTGCCCTCAGTTGCACAGTTAAGCCCACAGGCGTTAAATAATGCAAAATCGCCAATATTGACAAAGCTAGTCTTTATCGGGCATAGCTTCTAACGTAATTACGGAGCGTAAGTGGTTAAGCGTTCTGAGGAATATCATCATGAGAAGTATGCGCATCTGGCTGACCTTATCCTCACTTCTGTATGGAAATATGAAATTGCCAAAATAAATTACTGTATTAAAAATCGAGATATTTCGAGCACAGCTCTTCGTCGGTCGATTGTAATTATTTACACACATAACAGGCACACAATCGACAATTGGCACAATTGTGTGCCTGTTATGTGTGTAAATAATTACAATCGACCGACGAAGAGCTGTGCTCGAAATATCTCGATTTTTAATACAGTAATTTATTTTGGCAATTTCATATTTCCATACAGAAGTGAGGATAAGGTCAGCCAGATGCGCATACTTCTCATAATTACGGAGCGAGCGAAGCGAGCGGAGTCTTACGTAGAATAACGGAAATTTCTGAGTATGAGCGGCCGGCCGGCCGGCCGGCCGTGGTCACGCTTTTGCGAGGCTTATATCTCAGCAACCACTTGACCGATTTACATGCGGTAATTTTTGTGGGGTAGCTTCATTCCTTCTATCAAGTATTGAACTATTCCCGATGCATGTGGGTGACCCCTTATGCACGTGCCACGTGCAAAACGAAGAGGTGTCACTTTTGTAATTGTTGCAATATCTCGGTAACTACTTGGCCGATTGCGCTGAAAGTTGGCATGTAGGTAGGCACCCACTAGGCACTGCACATCCATGTGCCAGAGTTGGGGTGCTGCTGCACGTGCGCACGTGCAGGGGTCGTTTCCAGATCTCGAGAACGGCTGGACCGATGGCGCTCAAATTTGGTACATGGTTAGGGACCGGTTAGTAGGGTGCCATGCAAAAGTCAGTTGGGACCCATTTTGCACGTGCGCACGTGCCGGGTGCCGCTTCCAGATCTCGAGAACGGCTGGGCCGATTGTGGTCAAATTTGGCACATCGCTAGAGACCGGTTAGTAGGGTGCCGTGCGCAAGTCAGCTGGAGGTACCCCCTCGAAATTTCGCATGTGCAAGGCTCACCCTCTCGCTCGCTCCGTTAGTCGCCCCAAAAGGCGTTATACTGGTTTAGCTAGGTCATTAATCTAATTGCCATAGCATTTCTCCACCAAGGAGCGTCGTTTCAAGGCCATCAATGATATATAAGATGACCTCGGCTCAAAAGGTCAAATTCAAAATTTGATCTCAGTTCAAGGTCATGACCTGACCCAAATAGGTCAAGTTGCATATCAATTGATTAGTCTTGATGAGATAAACACATATCTAATAAACTTGTCCTGGAATCTGTATCTCGCTTCAATCCCGTATCTTGGTGGCGGCCCCGGTAGCAGTTGCGCTTTATAATTTTTTGCTTCCGCAACTCGCAACTCCACAACTTTTGGGACTCGGTAGCCGATCCGTAACTCCGCTCCCATGAGGGTAGTCCGCTATTTGCGGAGTTGCCGACCTACGTTGCGCAGTGCCCAGCTCTGTATTTTCTTTTTTGTTGAAAAGGCCAAGGTCAAGGTCTGAAAAAGTGGCCTAAAACCGGTGAATGAACTAGATTTGGGGGTACCATAGGTTGATCTCTATTATGGTTCAGCCCCCCAGTCTGGAAGGAGTTCCCGCGCCACTGTATCAAGCAGAAAATAATAACTACAACATCAATCCATAATGATAACAACTTACCTTCGCTAATCGCTAACGCCGCGAACCAGAGTCAACTTGCTTGCTTGCTGGGTTAGGACGCTCAGCCTTGAAGTATGAAAATTCCGAGAATCTTTCTCACTGACTGAACGACTGAACCAGCGACTGAACCAAGGCTATACAACTCCGCAGAACGCAAGCAACTCCGACTGAATCACTCGGAACCACTGAAACCGAACTCTATAATCTTTCGCGTCACAATTGTACTTTATCAAGAAAGGAAAATGCCTCATGATGAAAAAGTGACGTCATAAGCCTTCACGCACAACGTAAAATCCAACGGGGTTTTACTTTTTCTTATGGGTGAAATAAAACAAGTCTGACCTAAATTAACCTTACAAAACCTGTACTTAACCAGCAAAGCTAAATGAAAACTCATGAAAACTTTTGAATGTGTAATCAATTTTCGTGAACCACGCAGTTAGCTATGACGACATCAAATACATCGGCTAATATCTCTGCACTTATGGTCCTGTCGAAGAATATGCGAGTGACTAATGTCACCCGTGAATTTCAAGACCCTTGATCAAATCGCCCCATGCGACCCCTGTGTTTTCACCCAAGATACCCAAGAAAACTTATACGGCTTTGAAGAATAAGGCCCTAAATACACCCAAGAAGATACCTTGGCTTGGTCCTTGGTCCAAGCCAAAGCGTAAACAAACAACTTTTTAGCGGAGAGGTGCTGTTCTCTTTGATGTGGCGCTGCGCGTTGGCTTACGTCAAAAATATTGTAAGTAATGATGGTTTCTCGCGCTTCGCCGGTCCAGTGGCGGCGGAAGGTAATTTTGGATGGGGGTGCAAAGTTTAAGTGCCTCAACAAGCTGACATGGGGCCTGAGAATCAGTGTGGAATTCTAGGAGCCTGCGTGAGCTCTTGGAGACCTTCGTATTTCGTAAGGTCCACAAAGGTCGTTGAATCCTCTGAATCTGAACTCTGCGGGGGCCGGGGCCCTCAGAGGCCAGCATGTCTCCTGGCACCTGCCTGCGTTGAGTTGAGACCCTCCGAGGCCGTCGTAGGGTTCTTCAGAGGCCAGCGTTGGCCCTTGAAACCTTTGTTAGGCCCTAGAAGCCGTCAAGAGGGCCCTCAGAGGTCAGCATGGCCCCTGGAGCCTGCCTGCATCGAGGCCCTCAGAGGCCGTCGTGGAGCCCTCAGACGCCAGTGTGGTCCTTTGGAGCATGCGTTGGGTCTTAGAGACCATCGTGAGGGCCCAGAGAGGTCGTCGTGAGGGCCCTCAGCCCCTCAGGGACCGTACTGGGGTCCTCAGAAGTTGTTGTGAGGGCCTTTAGAAGTCTTCGAGAGGATCATCAGAGGTCATCCGTCGTCATGAGGGTCCTTGGCCATATTGAGGGTCTTCATGGGCCCTCAGATATTTTTGCAGGGCTCTCAGAGGCCTTGTTAAGACCACTAGAGGCCATCGTTGTTAGGGCCCTCAATAGACCGTTGCAGAGCCCTCAGATGCCAGCATAGCCCCTGCAGCCTGGTTGTGTTGAGGCCCTCAGAGGCCGTCGCTGGGCCGTCTGAAGCTAAATGGGCCCTCAGACTTGAGTTGGGTCTTGGGCCGTCACAAGGGCCCTCAGAGACTGTTGTAGAGGCCCTCAGAGGCCAGTGGGGCCCCTGGAGTCCTGTGGGACCCTCAGTGGTCGTCATGAGGGCCCTTAGTGGTCGTTATAGGGCCCCAGGGGACAGAGTTCGTCGTGAGAGCCCTCAGAGATCATCGTAAGGGCCCTCAGAGGCCGTCATAGGGGCCCTCAGAGGCTAGCGTGGCCCCTGGAGTCTCTTTGGGGCCCTGGGGTCTCTGTGGGGCCCTCAGCGGTCGTCATGACGGCACTTAGTGGCCATTGTAGCCGGGCCCCAGGGGCAAAGAAAGCCCCCAGGTGGGAGCCCTCAGAGATCGTCATAAAAGGGCCCTCTGAGGCCGTCGTGGGGGCCCTCAGATGCCGCATGGAGCACCAAACGCGGCTCGGACACTTCTAGCCGGCCGGTGTGGGGGCCCCAAAGACTAGCATGGGGCGCTCCTGACCATAATTGGACATCCCGGATGATTCCACATCAGTGTTCGTTTTCCGATCACTGGTTTTCAGGAGAAATGTTGTGGATGGTGCGACGGGCCCCTTGTACGGATTTTGGGGGTGCAAAAAGATATGTTTGCACCCCCATGTTTTTCGATGGGGGTGCAGCAGCACCCCCTGCACCCCCTATTCCGCCGCCACTGCGCCGGTCCTTAATTGTAATTCGATATAAACCGAATAATTATCAGATATGAAATCAGAAGGTCAAAAGATACTATGTACAATGCCTACATCATACATGAATACATTAAATGGTCAATGATGCATTAACCCGCGCTCTGCTGGGGGGGGGGGGGGTGTTTGTACACCCCCTTGTGGTTTTTCGCGAATATCTCAAAAACGGCGGCGCCTGTTTTTGGTACACCTTATCATACATCAATTCTACACAAGTTGTGAAAATTTCAGACCAAGGTCATTCAAGGTCAGGTCACCAGGTCACTTGAAGTGACCTCACCTCATAAAAAGTTTCAATGTCTGTCATAGCTACACCGAGTGACCGATCGCTTTGAAACTTCCAGCGATTGCTAAGAGCAATAGCATGTACAAAATGTATATCTCAGAATTTTGATGTCGATGACCTAAGGTCAGGTCAATTTTGCGACCTCCTCATTATAAGTCAATGGGAGAAAATTGAAATGCGCCTCTTTTGGACGAAAGACATTATAAACACTCAAACACTGAATTACAAGTGGTTTAGACACACTGAACATGAAAATGGTGTCCGTGAGTCGTGACCCCTATTTATGCCCTGAGGTCATCTTAGGTCACGAATGGTATCTAACAGTTTTTCGCAAATAACTTTTGATAGAGGCATGCTCGAGCGATGAAAACACCTTAGATGTGTTCAGCTCGACGATACGGATCGACTGATATGCAACATGACCCTTCCCGGTCAGGTCATGACCTTGACCTGAGGTCAAATTTTCAAGTTGACCTTTCAAGGTCAAGTTATAGTTCATTCGATGTGTCTTGACGAGAGGAACACGATGCCGGTAAAAGTAAGCTCGTACAAGGCTTGGGTCAAAAGTTATTGCAGAAAAAACTGTTTCCGAAAAAAATCGGCTTTTTTGCAGTTTTTGCCCCCTGCAGGCAAAACCGTTGACGTTAGGTCAAATCTGAGAAAATCACTCAGAAAAGGCGTTAATAGGGCTATCAAATGCGCTTTTCCGCGGCGCTGTAGCTCTATTGGTTCCTGAGTTATGCGTTGGCCTTGGCTTCTTGGAAATTGTCGACATTCGACCTGGAAATCGGCGAAATTTTGCCTTCAATAACCTCTGGTGACCTGACCTTTGACCTGACCAAAAAATTGACCGAAGTGATTTCCTCATTATTTTTGACGCTCTTTCGAACGCCGCCTTCCGCGTATCGCTACGTGGCCCAGGAGCCGAGTTAGTAGGGGGGGGTGTTCAAACACCCCCCCCCCCCCCCAGCAGGGCGTGGAAATCCAGGACCCCCAGCCGGGCGCGGGTTAAAGGTAGTGTGCCACCTTTGAAAGATTTCCCATTTTATTTTTCCTAGGATAAGAAGCTTCTGTTTTTACCTAATATCGCAAAAAAATCAAAAATGGGCCTGGAATAGTGCCTTTTTCGCCTAAAAGTTTTTCGGTTTTTAGATATGTATAACAACTGTAGTGGGCTCACCTGCAAACAGGCGTCGGGCAACAATCGCGAATGCGGCGCACTTGTGACAATAAGCCAAGGTCATTATAGTGTTACGACCATACGACGTACGGGAATGAGTTATCAGCTGTCTAATCGTAGACAACACAATGTCGAGCCTTAAACTGTAAGCCCGTATTGGTATTGTTTCTTTTATTTGGCTGTCGAACATTATTTATGGTTTGAAATATGATTTTATGTAAAATAATTGATATGAAAAAGCCGTCTTATAAGTTATGACCCCATTTCACCACACGCAAGTGGCAGAAATGACAATGATCAGCTGACGCATTTTTCTTGGCCGAAGTCAGAGCGCGCGGCCCGACGCACCACGCGTATTTGGAAATTCCGACCTCGACGAGCATTAGAAGCCACCTAACAGGCGTGTTCGAAACCGCAGGAGATGATGATGAACGGGTTTATCGAAACTTGATTGGATGAGCATATCGGTAATAGCGATTTCAGTGTGTGCATTTATTGTTCATAGTGGTGTGAAATGTGGTTGGGGTACGACCGACAACCCGTCGGGGCGAATTTCGCACTGGGGTACTCAAAATTTGAAGAATTTAAGACGTTTCCATGAGTTTTGAAGGTATGGATAAGTTCTAAAAATCCGGTTCTCCTTATCTGGGCCATTAACTCCATACGGTCCAAGAAAGCTGGCACACTACCCTTAATAGGGGAGAGTGGGGCAAAGCAGCCACCTTACCTAACCTAACCTTACCTTATTGGTAGTCAGGGGAAAAAAGGCTCCTTGGCCTGGAGATCACGTTCTCATCGAGCTCAAGGTTTGGGAGTATCCAGGCTCTTAACCCTCGCCCCGGCAGGGGGGTCGATGCGACACCCCCCCCCCCCAAAGGTTTTTCGAAGATAGCGTAAAAACGGTGCGCCGCCAAATTTGGCATAGCCTATGGGGCAACCTATTTACATATGACCTGAAAATTTCAGGTCCGGGTGACCTTGGGTCAGGTCACCAGGTCAGAAAAACCGGTACAAGGTCATGGTCAAATTTCAATTTTCTTTTTGCAACTATCCAACTCACAGTTTTGGACTGATATCCTTCAAACTTTCAGGAGGTGCTAAGATCACCGGGTTGTATAACATATAGTTCGTTTTTTTTTTTAGGTCACTGACCTGAGGTCAGTTAGAGGTCATTGCGTCGTAATGTTAAGCCTATGGGAAAATAGGTACTAAATTCGGAAAATACTGGAAATATCCGCTTCTTTCTGTCACTTTTGTGCTTTGAAACCACAGTACTTAACAGCAGGCCACCTGGTGCTTCTTTCTTTTGTGCCTACTTATCCATGGGTCAGGTCAAATGAGGTCAACTGAGGTCAAATGGCATTTTTGCCAATAACTTGGCACATAATGACGCTAGAGCTTAAAAATGGTGTCATTGTGTTCCTGGTGAGCAGCCGAATCAAATGATATGCGATATCTCATGATTAAGCAAATTTCTAGCGAGGACAAATTGAATCTTGCGGAGCCAATAAGCATAGAGGAAATTGAGAAGACTTTAATTAACATGAAAAACGGTACATCACCTGGTAGTGACGGTTTCCCGGTAGAATTTTACAAATTCTTTTGGAAGGAGTTGAAATGCTTTTTCAAAGCTATGTGCGATGATTGTTGGAAGAAAGGGACACTCCCGCACACTATGAAAGAGGGCATTATTGTACTTATCCCAAAGCCAAATAAACCGCGAGATCAGATTAAATCTTATAGGCCAATCACTTTACTCAATGTATGCTACAAGCTGATCTCAGGATCAATAGCGAATAGGCTCAAAGGAGTTTTGAATAAACTGATCGGAGCACATCAAACAGGCTTTTTGAAGAAAAGGTTCATAGGAGATAACATTAGAATGATCTATGACACCATACAAACGATGAATGATGAGAAACTTAGCGGAATACTCATCAGTTTAGACATTGAGGCAGCTTTTGATTCTGTGAATTGGAGTTTTCTCCGGGAGATAATGAAAAAGCAAGATATTCCCGCTAATATAATACGTTGGTTCAATGCTTTGTACGTTGGATCAACAGCACGAGTGGCTTACAATGGGCATCTTTCTGGCGAAATTAAACTAAGCAGATCGTGTAGACAGGGCGATGCCTTGAGCTGCTATCTATTTCTTTTGGTGATGGAAATTTTGGCGAACAAGATCATTCAGAATCGTGAGATCAAAGGCGTGAAACTAGGTAACAGAGAGCACAAAATATCAATGTACGCCGATGATACTGTGTGTTTATTACACCCTGATGAAAATAGCTTAAGAGCACTGTTTCAAGAGCTTGGTTGGTTTGCCAAGTACTCTGGACTTCGCCCAAACCTAGAGAAGACTAAAGCAATGTGGATTGGCGAAGTGTTCAGAAATAAGGAATACCTAGAAAGGAAAGTTTCATTAGATTGGTGTCAATCAGTTAAAATTCTAGGAGTAACATTCGAAAATGATCTCTGCAAGGTTATAAAGGCATATGATGACAAAATCAATGACGTCGCAAGAGAAATAGGAAGATGGAAATACCGCAATATATCGTTACAAGGTAGGGTTACAATTATAAAAACTCTCCTGCTTTCAAAAGTCAGTTATCTGTTTTTGTCAATTCCCAGACCTACAACAGCTGTGCTGAAGAGTCTTAAGAAAATGCTATTTGGCTTTCTGTGGAATGGAAAGAATGATAAGATAAACCGGTTAACAACGGTCAAAAGTACTTTGAAGGGGGGTGTTGGCATGGTTGACCTGGACTCTTATATATCGGCATTAAAGATTAGCTGGATTAAGAGAGCAATAATAAATCCCAATGTTTGGGGCGAAATTGTAGAAAAAGAAATGCGAAAAATAGGATTTACCTGGGGTTTAGGAGCAGAAGCGATTAGGAAGAAAACAAATGGACTTCGAAATCAGTTCTGGAAAGAAGTAATGCTGGCTCTAGCAGATCTCCGAGATAGTTACCAAATGGAAGATGATGACATTACTCGAAGTAATATCTTCTTTTCCGACTTCACAAAGTTTAAGTGCACTTGGGTTAGGAGATGGTACGAAAGTGGCATAAGAACGTTAAATGATCTTTTGAAGTCTAACAGCATGTTGATGACTTTTGATGAGTTTAACCAGACTTATCGTGTAGGGGCAAATTTTCTTGATTTTTCTGCTTTAATTAGTAGTCTTCCCAATGATTGGGTTACATCACAGGACAGGCACAAGGTGGAACAGCCAATTGTTGATCCGGTCATTGGCTTTATTTTAAGCCCAGAAACTCGAGTCATTAATGCGTACAATGTCCTAGTAAGAAAGAAAACTGAATGCCAAAACAACAAATGGGAGGCGAAATGGGAAAGCGAGTTCCCTGCCTTAAATTGGAGTGAAATTTATTTAACATTAAAAGAAACCCCAATGCAGTACAGAAGTACGAAATATAAAATAATTACTCGTATACTAGCGACAAACAGCTTGTTAAAAATGATGAACATCAGGAACTCAGATGAATGTGAATATTGTGGGCAACTAGATGATATTCAACACAGAGTCTGGTTCTGTCCGAGAGCCAAAGGCCTATGGACTGAGTTGAAAGCGTGGTTTAGAGGCAAGCAACTTGGTTTTCTAGCTGAAAAAAATCGCATTACAAAAGGTAATTTTGGGAATAACGGATGATGCATTGGCAAATCACTGTGTAAGTGCTGCAGTGCACATCATTTGTTCAAAAAGAGTACCATCAATTTCGGCTTTAATTGCAATCCTGAAAGCAGACAAGGACAGTGAGAAGTATAATGCCAAAATTAATAATAAGAACAATGAGCACGATAGAAAGTGGGCCCCTCTCGGACTGTCATTCCGTAACACTGTGGATATTGAGCACCGCCACCAGTAGGAGCTCCGAATGTGGATTGTTATGTATTTGTGTACGTCGCTGTATGTGTATGGTTATGGTGTACGTACGTCAGCCTCCGTGTGAGCACAATGTGCTCCCGGACCATCCGCAGCTGACTGATCGGCATTGGTGATGGACTGTGCATTGTGCTGCCCCCGCCCCTAACCCATCCGGGCTAACCCGTGACCGGCCCTGCACAACGGCCCTAGCACGCTGCAGGCAGGGTCGGTCCGCCGGCCGCTCGGCCGGGGCGCCGGACTGCGCGATGGCGTCCCGCTCGGGCGGTCGGCGTGATAGGGGCGCTGCCCCTGCGAGTGTTTGCCTATGCGTTTTTATATCCATACGCCATTATTAAGCAGGGCAGCGCGGGCGGGGGCAGGCGGCCCGTCTGGAGCGCCGGGGGGGGGGGGACGGTATCCTACACCTCTCCCCGGCCAGGGAGGTGTCTCTTATTAGCTCTCCCTGAGGCTGGGGCGGCAATGGCCTGAAAGTGTCGTCCCGGCCCGCCCAGACGGGCGGGTATTCTCATTATACGTCATTTTTTAATAGTGTTCCTGATGCTTTCTCAGTGTGTGAACATTTTGTGAATAAAAAAAAAACTTGAAAAAAAAAATGATATGCGATATGATGCAATTTGGTTAACTTGGACTTAATTAATTAATTAAAGTATACTTAAAAATTAAGAAAAACTTAAAGTACATTTAAGCAAGCTAAAAGGTATGTCATTCGATGTGCCTTGACGTGCTGAGTTCACTGGTGCTTTTCTTTTTGCTTTTTATTAATCAGATCAAAAGTTATGAGCGAAAAACTTTTGGCCTGTTTTTAGTGGACTTTTTTTCATTTATACCCCCAAAACCCCCCTAAATATTGACCTAGAGCAACCAAATTTGCACAGGGGCGAGAACTCGAGAGGGCCCACCTACCTACAAAATTTGGTGTTTCTAGGTGCCATAGGAGCCAATCGCGGGGGGGGTCGCATCGACCCCCCCCCCCCTGCCAGGCCGTGTTATGAAAAATGTCCTGCCAGGACGAGGGTTAACCGGCAGGCGGTGGGCCTCCCGGCCACCATCCGCGCGGTGGGGGGGGGGGGGGCATTTTTTGCCCCCCCCCCCGTATCTCCGAAACCACTGGACGGATCCGGAAAATTCAAACGGTGTTCGATAGCCCTGTCAAATTTGTTTAGGGAAACCAAATTTCATTGACCTCGGGGTCACCGATGACATCACAGGTCAGGTCAAAGATAAAATGTTTCACCGTTCACGGGGCTTCTAGGGAAAACGCTATAACACCGAGTAAAACGCATTTTGTCGAAAATCAGCGATAGGGCGTCAGTTGTCTAGTACATATGTTGCTATTAGAGGTCACTGGTCATACCAGGCCAGGTCACCAAAGGTCACCAAGGGTCACCACATGAACCCAACTTTACGAAGGTTGTACGATGCACGTTATATGGCCAGTTTTTCATTTCCAAATCAATGCTGTTGGTTATAAGACCATCAGGTACGGTTTAGGTCACTTTCTGGTGGGTCACTTTCTGGTGACCTTGACCTTTTTACGGTCAAGGTCAGGTAAAAGGTCAAATTTCAAAGTTGATATTTTTGCACAAAATGGGTATTGATTCGATGCAGCTCGTCACGGGGAGTCTAATAGTGGTCTTTGTTTTGCGCTACGAGGTCTATAATTGCTAAAAATTGAGTTCGAAAATTTGACGTCATCAATTTTGAACAGTTTTTACGCTATAACTTGTCCATAAGAGAGGTATCGATCTCAAATTTGGTATGTAGATAGAAGGTGATCGGGACTATCATATATCCTCCGGTTGTTTCGAAATTCAAAAAACTTTTTGGATTTTTCGGCTATTATATTTAAAAAATCTATTTTTTTATTTTTAGCTGTCAAAATAAAAAAGATATCAAAAATCCGAGATAGCAGTTTTATAGCCCTCTAAATTCTACACCTTTTATGTCTGAAACATTTTTCTGTATCTCTAAAGCTGTAGGCCTGACAGTTCTTCTCGCGAAACCTTTTTTGGGTCGAAAATGGCAGACATGACGTCATTCTGACGTCATTAGCGTCCAACCTATCATAGCCTTTGGAAATTTTTTTGTCACAATGTGCAATAGCTATTCACGGGAGGGTACTGAAAGTTTGGTGACGATCGCCGCAACGGTTCACGAGATATAGGATTGAGAAAAAACTAAGGGGGGGGGGGAAATGCCCCCCCCCCCACCGCCTGGAAGGTAAAGGGCCTAGCTGTCGTTGGTGCAGACTTCTTTGAGTGAATATATGCACGTAGTAATTTTGGGTTACTTTTCCATTTCTCAATCAATGATTTTTCATAATTTGTCAGAGCTTTCACAATTTACCGTGCCGTACCTATATGTTTGTTGATGGTCATGGATGAAAACATGGCAAGAGCATTACTAGCCTCTTGTGAACTTCTGCCATGAGCTTCTGCTTGCCTAGCTGTTTTGTAAGCCTGCCAAACACTTTTACATTGGCACAGCAGCCGTCCAGGAGGTCTGATCTTCCATGGAGGCTTGGTATGGTGGTTTCATGGGTTCACAGGGATCAGTCCCTGGGCCAATTTCTGAACAATCAAAAGCAGATGTTCAAAAGACTCATTACCTACTGTTCTTGTGAGCAAATTCGTATTCCCAATTCGTATTCCCAATTCGTAAACCCATGAGGTCGTACTTTAGTGTCGTAGAGCCACGCTCATTTGGCAGGGCCCACCCGCCACTGCTGAAGAGGGTCTCATGTCAGCCAATGCTGGGCCTACGAGAGCCTCAAGTAAACCCACGCTGATATTCCATGTAATTTAGAGTATATCTCACATCCGGCCATTGTCGTGAACTGGTGCAAGCGACGCTGACCGCCAAATTGACAAAATGCGAAACTGAGCCCACTCAGAGTGAATTTTACTTCCTTTGATGGCGCAAGAAACAATGTTTGGTCGGGGTAGGGGAGAGTGGGGTAAGATGCCCAGGGTGGGAAAGACGCCCCACCCCCTCTAGCGGGGAAACAAAGAATCGAACCTGGAAATTAATGTTCTTAGCGTAAAGCGGAAGCCTGCCTTGTTAACTGCACAAAAATTTGCGAAGCTCAGTTGGGCAACGGCTGGCTGGTGATTGCATGTTTTTTATTTGCTGCTTTCAAAAAATATTTTGGCGTCAAAACATTGTAAATATCAAAGAAGGTAGATAATTTTTGCGTCCCTTGCTATAGTCGTGATACATTAACATGCGTGTACTGTGTCCCAAACAGTTTGTTTCAGGGTGTAGTTTTATGGCTAACAAATTGTGCTGATTTAATGTTACTTCGGTACCTTGGGGTAAGATGCCCCCTGTCCTGATGGGGAAAGACGCCCCCTTAAATCCGTAGGCTGTCCTTCAAGCAGCCCGTCAAATCATTTATTACATACCGTGATGAGAGACAAATGCCGATCTGGGACTATTGAGAGTCCGGTACGGTCGGGTGCTCCCCATGCCGGTCTCTCGGCCCACACAGCAACTTTTTGGGCGGCATCTGACTCTGAGAGCCCTCACGACGGCCTCTGTTGGCCCCATTATTGGTTCCAGGGCCCCTCACGACATCCTTTGAGGGCTCCCACGTTGGCTCCACGGGCCGCACTGGCATCTGAGGTCCCCACGATGGGCTCGAGGGCCCTCAAGCATCATGAAGACCTATAAGGGCCCCACAGTGGTCTCCGAACGCCACCACGGAGACTTGTTTGGCCACGCTGGACTATGATGGCCCTAACGGTGACCTCTGAAGCCCCTTACGACTACTTTTGAGGGCCCTTACGATGACGTTTCGTGTCTACTGCAGGCTTGAAGGGACTACTGATTCGTTCAGGCGATTCACGTGCCTATTTTTGTCACTTATAGTGCAGGGGGCATCTTACCCAACGCCAGGGGGCGTCTTTTCCACCCTGTGGGGTAAGATGCCCCCTTTCACTTCTTCAGGAAAATGCTTAATAGCAAAAAAGTTATCATGTTTCAGGCACGAAAGTGTGATATATTTGGAGAAAAATGATGTCGGCTTCCGTTGAAACTCCAAGTTTTGGCTTTCCGATCGTCATTTTCGAATAATATATGACATAGTCAAACCCTGGGCATCTTTCCCCACTCTCCCCTACTTTCAAGTTTCGTGGGAGCGTGTTCAGAGCGTGGCTGTGTTGTGTTTTTCAGTGATGGCGGAGGCTCCTGCGCGTCCTGCGCGTCCGGCGCGTCCGGCGCGCGCCCGCGATGTGTCTGCGCCGCCGGCCGAGAGCGCCTGGGAGACGTTCAGCCGGCTGCACGACCACTGCTACCTGGTCACCGACAGCGCCCTCTCGGCCGAGATGGACGGCAAACGCGCACTGGTAACCGCCTGGTAGCGCAATGTTTTTTTCTTTTTTTTTTGTATTAGCGGCCGTGGTCACACTTTTGAGTGGCTCACATCTCAGCAACTGCTGCAGATGGGCCAATCGAGACGTTCTTTTTTTAGCATCCCTAGTGAAAAAATCCTTAAGGACAATCCTATGTATTTCTTCAGGACGATCCTTAACAAAATCCTTGTACGAAATTGATTCACAATCCTTAAGGATTTTGTTAGAAATTCCTTAAAGGTAGTGTGCCAGCTTTCCTGGACCGTATGGAGTTAATGGCCCAGATAAGGAGAACCGGTTTTTTAGAACTTATCCATACCTTCAAAACTCATGGAAACGTCTTAAATTCTTCAAATTTTGAGTACCCCAGTGCGAAATTCGCCCCGACGGGTTGTCGGTCGTACCCCAACCACATTTCACACCACTATGAACAATAAATGCACACACTGAAATCGCTATTACCGATATGCTCATCCAATCAAGTTTCGATAAACCCGTTCATCATCAGCTCCTGCGGTTTCGAACACGCCTGTTAGGTGGTGCGGTAGACCACGCCCAAAGCCAGGGCCCCGGTAACGTGAGGTAGCCGAGTCAGGGCAGCGTGCGCTGACCCAAGCCGGAGCCGAGCGTCCTCCCGGTGTCATGTGATAGCCCGGGGCTGCCCGCGGGGATGCGGTAGACCGCGCCCAAAGCTGCGGCCCCGGCTTGGGTCAGCGCACGCTGCCCCGACTCGGCTACCTCACGTTACCGGGGCCCTGGCTTTGGGCGCGGCTTCTGCTCATACTTTGTGGTGCGGTGGTGGTGCGTCGGGCTGCGCGCTCTGACTTCGGCCAAGAAAAATGCGTCAGCTGATCATTGTCATTTCTGCCACTTGCGTGTGGTGAAATGGGGTCATAACTTATGAGACGGCTTTTTCATATCAATTATTTTACATAAAATCATATTTCAAACCATAAATAATGTTCGACAGCCAAATAAAAGAAACAATACCAATACGGGCTTACAGTTTAAGGCTCGACATTGTGTTGTCTACGATTAGACAGCTGATAACTCATTCCCGTACGTCGTATGGTCGTAACACTATAATGACCTTTGCTTATTGTCACAAGTGCGCCGCATTCGCGATTGTTGCCGACGCCTGTTTGCAGGTGAGCCCACTACAGTTGTTATACATATCTAAAAACCGATAAACTTTTAGGCGAAAAAGGCACTATTCCAGGCCCATTTTTGATTTTTTTTTGCGATATTAGGTAAAAACAGAAGCTTCTTATCCTAGGAAAAATAAAATGGGAAATCTTTCAAAGGTGGCACACTACCTTTAAGGATTCTGCGGAAAATCCGTAAGGAATAAGGACATTGGTAATAATCTTTAAGGACTTTGTGCTTCTTCCTTAAAGATTGTTAGCAAAAATTAAGGATCTTAGCGACAATCCTTAAGGATTTTGAGGCTGTTCCTTAATAAATAGTATATAAATCCGTAAGGATCAAATCATAGCAAACACATTCGTACGGTCTCTGGTGCTATATTTTTTACTTGAAACAAGCACATTTAGCCATTTCGTTGCCAGGAATGGAGCGGCCGCCAACCAGGCAACCGGGTATACCGGGTGGCCCAGAAAAAACGTTCCGAACTTTGGAGGCCTGTATATCAAATACGAGTACAAATAGCGAGCCAAAATTTTCATCAAGTTTGCGTCATTTCTTTGCGCATTGGTATGCCAAATAATAACACTATACCATCATTTTCACGCTGGCAATCTTGAGTTGAATTAAGCAAGACCTTTTTGCTTTTTTTGCCGATGTGAAACGATAGTGATGATTGGGTTAGACGTCCCATGTTATAAAAAAGAATAAAAAATGGAGCACGTGAATGAAACCAACACGTATGTTCTTATGTTAAATATTTTTGTCTCACTTATGTGCCAAATATTCAAATACTGAGTCAAAATGGTGCTCATGGATGTCATTCGTTTCAACACCAAAGCATGTTTCGAGCAGGAGTGGCACGATGCATGGATTACTGCTGATTACCCTCCTTTCAGTAGATCAAACAGTAAATCGACCGGATAAGGAAAATGTAGTACCTATATTAACGTAAAAGCAAGAATGAAATACGTAACGAAAGAGTTCAAATAAGCGCCAAGAAAGACACATCGGCCTCGACCGGCCGCACCGCGCGCACTCTCTGACCCGACCGCCGCGCCGGTCAGCTCGGCGGGGTCACCGCGGCCGTGGCGGCTGCCGATTGGTCCGCGCGCTCGAGTCCGCGCCCGCGCTACTCGGCCGGCGCCGCCCGGCGCACACAGGCACGGCATGATGGAAAGTTCCCAACACAGGATCACGATACCACACTTTTCTCCCCCCCCCCTTAAACAAAGCGATCCGGCGCACGTACGACACGTCCACTACGCGTTCGATACGGCGAAGCCGGCTCCGAAGGTGACGCCGACTCGTCACCCGCACGCTCGGTCGTCGTCGTCCCGGTTCCCGCCTGGTGATCTCCACCAGCACGATGAACAGCACCATCGCCAGCGTCGTGAGGTAGGCTAGGCGCTGCGGCTGCTCCGGCGACGGACGACTGCTCCGACGTCACGTCACCAGTGGCAGCGCTGGCAGCGGCGTCGACTGCGATTGGCGCTCGCCGTCGCAGCCCGACGGTCGACGACGCAGCAGAGTCTGTGACTGGCTGACAGGGCAGGTCCACCTCGGCCTCCGGTACTCCAGTGCACTCAGGAGACGGTGCAGACCCGCTTCCTGTTGTCGAAGTGTCGCTTCATCTGGCGCTGCTTTCGGCTGACCCGTTGTCGCAAGGCGGCGTCTCCGGTGCTGCCACCTTCCGGTGCGACTGCGCTGTCCAGGTCCGTCCGCATCTGCCGGCCGTGGAGCAACTCGGACGGGCTCCGGCCGGTCGTTCCGTGCGGCGTCGCTCGGTACGTGCGGAGGTAGGACTGCAGGTACTGTCGGCGGTCCACCGACTGCTGGTCCGCCATCTGGAGAGCAGATTTGATGTCACGATTCAAACGCTCTACAGCACCGCTACCTGCAGGGTGATACGGTGACACTCTGACATGCTTGACACCATGCTTCTTCAGAAACTGTCCAAACTTCACAGATGTGAAGTGAGTACCGTTATCAGTGACAACCTCCCTTGGCCATCCCTCCCGTGACGTCACAGTCAGCAGAAAGTCAATGACAGCATCACTTGACGGTTCACGGACAAACGCCATCTCTGGCCATTTCGAGTAATAGTCTACGAGGACTATCGCATACCTTTGATTTGGTGGTCCTACCATCGGGCCGATGAAGTCAAGTCCCACCTTATCCCAGGCTGCAGCTGGCAGGGGAACAGGACTGAGTGGTGCGAACCTCGTCTTCGCCGTCTTGTCGGCCACGATGCAGGCTGGGCACTCCTTGATGGTCGTCTCCACCGCTGCGTCCATTCCGGGCCACCAGAACAGCGCTCGAAGCCGCTGTTTGGTCCGGACGATGCCCTGGTGGGATTCATGCGCCAGCGTCAGCAACCGAGGTCTGAGCACAGTGGGAACCACGATCCGTTCACCACGCAAAACCAGCTCACCGTCGATAGCTAGCTCCTGCTTACAGCGGAAATACGGCCTGAGGACGTCATCAACATCACTGAAGCGACGGGGCCACTCCCGAGGGATCTGGTCCATCAGGGCCCTTACCTCAGCGTCTTCCCGTCCCGCTACTGCTAGCTCCTCACGGCTGACGGCTGACGTCTCGTCGGCGAGGCAGGCCACCAGCTCGGACTCGTCATCCTCGACCTCTTGCTCCGGTCCCGGCAGTCTGGAGAGGCCGTCAGACGGGTTCAGCTGGCCCTTGACGTGTTCCACTGCAAACGAGTAGTTCATCAGGCGCACCGCCCAGCGAGACATCCTCATGCCGGCACGACCAACACCCCTGACAGTCAACAGCGATTTCAAGGCAGCATGATCGGTACGTAGCACAAACTCTTGACCCCACAGATATTTGTGCCATTTTTCACAGGCCCAGACGCACGCTAACCCCTCACGCTCTGTGACACTGTACGTCCGTTGTGCAGCGTTGAGCGTGGACGAAGCGAAGGCGACGACTCTCTCGCCCTCAGGATGCACCTGGCTCAAGACGGCTCCCAAGCCGACGTCACTGGCGTCCGTCGTGACAACGGTCGGCAGGCTGGGGTCGAACATCGACAGGGCGTCAGAGTCGAGGATCGCCTGCCGGACGTCGTTGAACGCCGCATCCATCTCTGGAGTCCAGGCGAACTCTGGAGCATCCTTCCTCAGCTGGCGTCTGAGAGACTCGACGCGGGTACTGTAACCTGGAACAAACTTACAGTAGAAGCCCAGGGAACCCAGCACAGCCTGCAGCTCCTTCTTCGACTTCGGCACCGCCAGGCTACGCAGGCCCTGGACGCGCTCAGACGACACGGAGATCCTGCCGTCAGTCACGGTGAAACCCAGGAAGTCCACCGACATCACTCCGATCTTGCACTTCTGACGGTTCAGCGTGATGTTGTGGTCCTCCAGTCGCCGAAGAACCTGTTGGAGGTGGTCATCGTGCTCTTGCCGACTGCCCCCAGTGACGATCACATCGTCGAGGTACACATGCACCCCTGGAACACCGGTCAGCACACACTCCATCAGCTTCTGGAAGCACTGCGGCATGCTCTTCAACCCAAAGCAACATCTTCGATACCTCCAGGTCTGGCCGTCGTGGATGAACGCCGTCAGGTCCCTGGACGACTCGTGGAGCTCCAACTGGTGGTACGCCGACTTCATGTCTAGAGTCGACATGCACTTCGCACCACGCAGCTTCTCCAGCATCTCCTGCATGTCAGGAATTGGATGACCATTTGAGATGACAGCTCTGTTCACCTCTGACAAGTCGAGGCAAATCCGTAGACCTTTACCTCCCCTTTTACGGATGGCTACGATCGGTGAGAGCCATGGAGATGCAGCACGATCCACTCGCTCAATGATACCCTGCCGCTCCAAGTCCTCCAGATGGGCACCTACCTCATCTCTCAGAGCGTAAGGCATTGTCCTCAGCGGCAGCTGCACGGGGACGGCGTCAGGTCGAAGACGTACCTTGTGCACGTACCCTCGGATCGCTGGCAGCACCTGACTGCTCACCTGACAGACCACGTTGCCGTGGCGCACGGTCAGTGCCAGCTGCTGCTGTAGGTCCCTGCCCATGAGTGGCAGCTGTCACACCGCGACGTAGATGTCCGCGAGCACCTCTCCAGAGTCAGATCCACGGACGGTCACAGTCATCTTCCCCAGGACGTTGATGCCGCTGCCGTTCCACTGAGACAGCGGACCTGCTGGCCGCAGCTGAACGCTGCTGAAGTTCTGGTGGTAGAGCCTCGCTGGAACGATGCTTACCGCAGAACCGGTGTCGACTAGCATCCTCACTGGGTGTCTGTTGATGGTCACGGTGTAGTACGGACATGGCACCTCACGAACAGCATTGACATCTTGGGCAGACACTGACAGAATTTGTACAGCATCGACACTCTTACTCTGGTTGGGACAACAGTTGCTGAAAGGGACCCTCCCACCTTAACATTAGTTTTGAGTTGAGATAGCCAAGTTTGCGGCCAGGCTCAGAAACCACCATTTATCCTGGTCGCAACCCCCGCAGCTTTATGGTGTTCAAGAAATTTCTTCCCTTTACCAGCAGGGTGGGACCAGCGTGGTCCCTATCTCTTAACCATTACGGGAATCTGATGACGTCATCAGGCTTTCGAACGTCCGTCAAATGTTTGACTAAAACGTTTTGAAGCACGCGGTGGTATATGCTGCTTTGCGCGCAACAAATGCCGCACTTTCAAATAAAGTCGCTAGGAACAGCGGAGATCCCAAAAAGTAAACAAAAGTAAAAGTCTAATATCTTGAAAACCGGTGAATATTTTTCGATGAAATTTGGTAGATATTCGTTTTTGCACTTTCTGAACCGAGCGACATCACTTTCATGCCAATTCATTAACTTTTTTGAAGGTGGGAGGGTCCCTTTGCTGAAGTGGCCCAGAGACCCACACTTCCAACACTTCTGAGACTTGGCTCGACAGACTTTATCCTTAGCCCAGTGGCCCTTCATACCACACGCCCGACATGTCCCAGACTTCCCACCTGCAAGCTGTTTCTGTGGTGTCCTCCGCGCTGGGGCGCTGGTCCGGCGTCCGGCGAACGCGACCTCCACTGGTGCTGGTGACTGGAAGCTCACGGTGCCCTGCAGCAAGGCCTTCCGCTGCAGACCACGATCGTGCGCGGCGGCCAGTTCCTCCAGTTGGGAGAGGGTCAGTCGGTCAGTCATGATCAGTTTGTCACGTAACGGATCAGACATGCATCCTTCAATGAAAGCATCGCGCAGCATTTCATCAGTCAGTTCCCCAAAATTACATTTTGCGACTGCCTCTCTCAGGTTTGCCAGAAAAATGACATTGGACTCTCCATGACGCTGCTTAATCTGTCGAAACTGCAAACGTGCCGAACGAACATCAGCGTCACTGGCAAACAGTTTCTTGAGAACGCTTACGGCCTTATCAAAACGTAGGTGCGTTCCGGAATGATCATCAGACACGCTACCTTCGCTCTTAAGGTCAGCATCGTCAACTGAGACTGCAGCGCGGTACAGACGACGTGCCTCTGCACCGACAGATGTCAACAGAAACGCCGTCCTGCGGAGGTCAGACCAATCAGACCACCCGCTGGCCTCACCGTACATGATGAAGTCCTCGAACCACGCCTGCCAGTTACCAGGACGCTGTCCCGGCTTGGAGAGGAACTCCGGCGGAGCTGGTGCCTGATACATCTTGATATCTTGAGCGCTATTAACTTAATTCTTGATCCTCGTCGCCAATGTAGTATATTAACGTAAAAGCAAGAATGAAATACGTAACGAAAGAGTTCAAATAAGCGCCAAGAAAGACACATCGGCCTCGACCGGCCGCACCGCGCGCACTCTCTGACCCGACCGCCGCGCAGGTCAGCTCGGCGGGGTCACCGCGGCCGTGGCGGCTGCCGATTGGTCCGCGCGCTCGAGTCCGCGCCCGCGCTACTCGGCCGGCGCCGCCCGGCGCACACAGGCACGGCATGATGGAAAGTTCCCAACACAGGATCACGATACCACAGAAAACAAACTAAAGCAGACTGGTTCCTGTGCCAGAAGACCACATGGAATAGCTTATGAAAAACAACATTGCCAGCAGATGGTTGAAAAGCTACCTTTTCCCAGGAATGTCAGCCAGGAAAGCATTTGAGCCACAAGATGGTTAGAAAACTGGAAACTTCTTCCGATGCCGCTGGCACAGAGCCATCGTGGTTGCCTGAGGGAATGTGTCATCCTGAGACCCGAACCATCAATGGGACTAGCTGCCAGTAGAAGTCATGGCTCTAGGCCGCGGTGCCGCGGGGTGAAAGTGACCCGTTCACTCACATTTTTTTAGTAAACATCGGAGCAAAAAAGTAATTTTTACATGGCATGCTTGAAACTCGAACCGTTTAAAAAGTTATTTACCGAACACCATGAAAATCACACCATTTACTGAAAATGTGTGCCGCATTGACTATTCGAAGTTTCAATGTTGTATCTTTATCACTTTCTGAGAAATATTGATTTAAAGTTGGGAACGTTTTTTCTGGGCCACCCGGTATATGGAGCTCTAGGCATTCGCAGGTTGCAGCTGAGGCTCCGAGAAATATAAGACGAGGACTTCCGAAAAACATTGTTACAGGAAGATAAGTCTGCACTTCCTCAGAGGTCATCATGGCCCTGGAGCCTGCCTGCGTCGAGGCCCTCAGAGGCCGTCGTGGGGCCCTCAGACGCCAGCGTGGGCCTTTGGAGCTCAGCTTGCGTTGGGTCTTAGAGACCATCGTGAGGGCCCAGAGAGGTCGTCGTCAGGGCCGTCAGCCCCTCAGGGATCGTCCTAGGGTCCTCAGAAGCTGTTGTGATGGCCCTTATAAGCCTTCAAGAGGATCATCAGAGGTCGTCATGAGGGTCCTTAGTGGTCGCTATAGGTCCCCAGGGGACAGAGGTCGTCGTGGAAGCCCTCAGAGATCGTCATAAAAGGGCCCTCTGGGCTCTAAGGCCGTCGTGGGGGCCCTCAGGTGCCACATGGAGCACCAAACGCGGCTCGGGACACTTCTAGCCGATGTGGGGCCCCAAAGACTAGCATGGGGCGCTCCTGACCGTAATTGGACATCCCGGATGATTCCACATCAGTGTTCGTTTCCCGATCACTAGTTTTCAGGAGAAAATGTATTGGATGGTGCGACGGGCCCCTTGTACGGATTTTGGGGGTGCAAAAAGATATGTTTGCATCCCCATGTTTTTCGATGGGGGTGCAGCTGCACCCCCTGCACCCCCTATTCCGCCGCCACTGCCTCTGAGGGCTCATCCTGGCCTTAGGGGTCCAACGCCGGCTCATGACGGTCCTTTAGGGTCCCACACTGACCTCTAAGGGTCCATGCTGGCCTCTAAGGACCCACATTAGCCTCTTAGGGCCTCACACTGGATTCTTAACTCTGAAGACCCGATGCCGGCCTCTGAGGCCCATCTTGGTTTTTGAGGACCTTCTGCTGGCCTCTGGGGTCCAACGCCGGCCCATGGCGGTATTTTAGGGTCCGACACTGACTTCTGAGGGCCCATGCTGGCCTGTAATGACCCACATTAGCCACTGACGACCCAAGTCGGCCTCTAAAGGTCTCAAACTGCTCTTTGCAGGCCCTGTACTGGTCTCGGAGGGCCCAAACCGGCCTCTAAAGGTCCCACACCGGCCTCTAATAAGTCAATCAGCCCAGTTGCAGAGGTCGCTGATATATAAACCTTTTAACCCGCGCACCGACGGGGGTCTGCGCCAACTTCGCACCGACGGGGGGGGGGCGGATGACCGCCCCCCCCCCTGAGATCTCGAGAACGAAGCAAGATAGCGACAAGCGGTAAACGGCATCGGATACGCACGGTCAAGATCTACAATTTTTACTAAGGTCATTTTCAGGTCAGGTCAAAGATGACGTCACAGGGGTCGAAAAAGTCAAAATGGCGGCGCTGGATATGGAGAGTTTTTCTCGAATAACTTTCGAATTAGTCAAGATAGGAACAAACTAAGGGCAGCATCGTGATCCTCTCGTCAATCCGCATCGAATGATATATATGTTGACCTCGAAAGGTCAAGGTCAAAGGTTGACCTCAGGTCACGTGACCTCGAGGTCATCATGTATATCATTCGATGCGTCTTGACGAGCTGAACACAATGAGACCATCCACGCGTCTGTATCTTGTTCCTGTACGGAGTTATTGGCCAAAAACCTTTGGTGACCTTTGATGACGTCACATGACCTCACAGCTGCCCAACAGCAAAACAGACGTCAAGGTAGTGAAGGTTGATCGTATATGAAGTGATGTATGATATATGGGGCCATTCCGACCCGTTTTAGTGGTAAAAACAGGGAGTTGATTTTTCCCCCATTGACTTATAATGGGGAGGTCGCGAAATTGACCTGACCTTAGGTCACCGATATCAAAATTCCGAGATATACAAATTGTAGCTACTAATGACCTAATAACATCCTGCGACTTTCAAAGGCCTCCAACATCTACTGTAGCTCTGGCACGGTGACAAAGTTGCAAAAAAGTGACTTGAGGTTGGGTCATTCAAAGTGACCTGGTGACCTGACCTTGAAAGGTAGGAGGTTCAAACTTGCACACCATGTGTAAACTTGATGAGGGAATAGTCATACCAAATTTCGGGGCGCTACGCGCCGCGGTTTTCCCGCTATTCGCGAAAAACCTCAGGGGGGGGGATATCCGCCCCCCCCGTCGGTGCGCGGGTTAAAAACGTTACAGGCCTGAGTCAAACTGGGCCGTTCATTCTGTTTTTTTTTTTATAGGTATATTGAATAGACTCGCTTTGCACGTTTCACACTCGCTCGTAATAAATAAATTTGTGGATGCCTCTGTAATTTGCATAGGTGCCAACGGCTGCGGAGGACAGGGCGACGCGTCCATCAGGATGTGTTTCTGGACGATAGTCTCCCTGAAATTTTTGAAACACTTTTTTGTCTCGATTTTTTTTTACCTCTGAGCATGTTTGCGAAAACAAAGTGGCCGAAATCCGAGGAGAAATTGGATTTTGGGGGTAGGTTAGGTTTTAGGCCTCTGGGAGCCTGCCCCCCCCCCCACTTTCGAAAACGTTCCTACGCCTATGCTTGCAGTGAGGGTTGGACTTAGAGAGAAAAAAAAACGAACTATACCTGGCTGTAGCTATCTCTGTAGTCTGTACTGATGTTTTGCTTTGTCTCTGCATCACCGCTGCAGGCAATCGACGGCTACCAAAAGGCCCTTGATCTAATGGACGAGGCCCTCGCTATTGATGCTGGGGACAACGAGAAGATGGCCACCATGCAAGACAAAATCAGGCATGCAAAGTGAGTACACTCAGTCAGTTCTATATTCTACAGGGTTTCCCAGAAAATTATGGAAGATTTATTGTCCGTTATATAGTTATTGTTGTGTCGTGAGTTTGTCCTTGTTACTTCATAGCTGAGACTTCATATTCGGTTAGCCCTCGCCGGACCTATTGGTTTTCTACATACGCGCCGGCCGAGGGGGGGGGGCGGGTACGACCCCCCCCCCTCGCCGTTTCGCCCCTGGTGGAGCTAGCGCGTCGCGGAAAAAACGAGCGTGTGCGCCGTTACGAGACGCAGAGATTGGTACCCGATTTTAAGGTCCTAGGTCAACCGGTGACCTCTGAGGTCAGGTCAAGTGCCCCAAGTTCCGGTTCAGTTTTTGGTGAATAACTTCGCAAAAAATGGCCGCAGAGCCGCGATTTTGGCTGCATCGTGTTCGCCTCGCTCAGGCGCGTCGAATGATATACTTTTTGTTCGGGTCAGGTCAACTTAGGGTTTTGACCTCAGGTCAAGGTCAGGTCAGCACCCCCAGGTCACGAAGTTGGTCGAAGGACGTCATGTCGCATATCATTCGATTCGGCAGGTCTTCCTGAGTCCATTGATGGCTTTCCCGGCTCGCTAGCTCAATTTGATCAAGGTTATTGACGAAAAACGAATATGACCTTGATGACGTCATAAATGACGTCACGCAAGGTCAACATTGCAAAAGTGACTCATCTAACCTTGCAAGGAGTGCATCAAATCACGATTCTGTATGCTTGAGATAGTTGGAGATCGCTCCCGGCGCCAGAATAGCAGTTTTCATCTTTCCCCAAGTGCTGTACTGGTGTAACATGCTGACCAATTGATTATTTCAGGCTTGCTAAAACCACGCTAAAACCACAGTTGATTTTTATGTATACCCTCCTGGTTTTGCGTTGCTAGTATGTTCTTTCTAATGACTCGAAAGTCATTTTATAAATTAAATTTCCTCCCTCCATTGTAATGCACATTTTCAAAGCCCCCAGTTAGTTTTAACCCTCGCATGTGTGCGGCGTTTGCCAGCTTCTAATGTGTAGGGGGGGGGGGTCGGTTGGACCCCCCCCTTGCCGTTTGGCCCCTGATCGAGCTAGAGCTTCGCGGAAAAAACGAGCGTGTTGCCCGTGACGAGAGGAAGCCGATGATACCCAATTTTAAGGTCCTAGGTCATTGGTTGACCTTCCAGGTCAGGTCAATGACCCAAAGTCGGGAAAATCGGGACCTGTTAGAAAGTCGTAAAGTGTGGCTGCTAAGGGGTTTTTCGGGGTGCTGATCACGAATATCCTGTTAGTTTTGATCACAGATGATGTCCTAAAGCATTTTGACCAGGTCAGGTCAGGTCAGGTCAGGTCAACCAGTAGGGGTCGTGACGGGTATTCGTAGTACGTGTCAACCGCCTCTGACAGCTTCGTAACATGTTACGAAGGTGCCAAAACTACTTCGTAAATGTTCAAATGGTTGCTAAATTCGAATTCAGCTCCAAAAAGTAGCCTAGAAACATTTAAAACTCGAAAAAGTGAACCGAGGTCACCAAAGGTCACTGACCTGACCTGACCTTCAAGTGACCTTGACACCCACCCTAATGCATGGGAGCAACATCAAATCACATGTTTGAACGTTTGAAACCACGAAAAGCTTGCAAACGCGCGGCTAATGCGAGCCAACATACGCGGAATGGCGATTCCGGCCAAACATGGTCTCGGAAAAGAGGTCACAGGTCAAAGGTCATTGGGGTCAGGGTCATGAAATTTTCAGGGTACGTGTAAAATTGATCAATTCGAGGGTACTGAAAGTTTCGTCGCGATCGGCCGCTTTTTACGCGAGTTATTCGCGAAAAACCATGGGGGGGGGGTCCATCCGACCCTCCCCCCTACACATGCGAGGGTTAAGGCCTAAATTGGGTAGTTAGTCGTAAAGCAGAGAGGCGCTTTACCGAGACTCCAGAGATGCTTTCTAATCGGACCAAACCAAACCAAACCTAACCAAACCTGACTTAAACTCACCTACAACCTACAACCAAAAACATGCAACCTACAACCTAAAATCTACCACCTAAAACCTAAAACCTACACCCTACAGCCTAACCTACAGCGCATTTCCTTGGTTGCAAAAAGAAATGTGACGCCTGCTTTACTACTACCCAAAATTGTAACTTTGCCAAGTTGAGCTTTCTTTAATTTGTCCATATTTTATCATGTTGGGGGGGGGCTGCCTGGCAAGTTGGGGGGGGGCTGACCAGCAGGTTGGGGGGGGGGGGCTGAGGCCCCCCCCCCCAACTGTATAGGATCCTACGCCCCTGTGCAGGTATACCGTATACCAATACCACCGGGAGCTGTATAGTATATACCACTGGCTCGATGTATAGGCTATAGCCTGCAAATTGGCTTTGGTGCAAACATGTCAAACATGGTATAGGGCGAATTGATGTAAGCGAATCAGACGTTTAATTGACAATTTCCTATTCTTATTCGATAATTACGGCCAATTATTTTTTATTTTGGGAAGTGTTATTAGGAGCGGAGCAATCAAATCTCATTTCTCCCCTGTCTCTTTACCTATCTCTCAAATCCCTTGCTCACTTATTTTTCATCTCCATAGGCGGCGGAACGGGGAGGGCACCGGGGCACCGTCCCCCCTTTGATTTTGGCATTTTAACATAAGCCCTATGGGCGTTGCATGGAAAGAATGGGACCAAAAGTCGGCAGTGCCCCCTTCCCCTTCATTGAAGGTGTTCCGCCGCTACTGTTAACCCGGCAGTTGCTGGGGTATTTCGCCACCCACCGTTTGCTGGGGGGGGGGGGGGCGTTAAACGCCCCCAGCCGATAACTCGAGAACCAATAGGCGCAGCGAAACGCACGAGGCGGCAAACGAAAGAGCGCGACGAGACGCTTCAGATGAGTACTTTAAAGTTGAATTTTGAGGTCACAGGTCGGGTCAAGGTCAGGTCAAACACCTGAAATCGGGCTTTCAGTAGCATGGACTTCAGGACTTCGCAATGGGCGCCTCTTGTCATAAACTCTGTCCAAACGGTGCACAATCCATCATATAAGGCCTACAAGAGTGTCAGCTCCATGTCGGGGTCAGTCAAGCATAGGTCAGGGTCAAGGTCAGGTCAACCGGGTAGGCACATATCCCCGAAAATCAAAACTGATATTCGCAGCCTGTGACACATGTTTTATAGGTAATTTGGGGCGTAGAACACGATGGTGACATTCATTTTGTCATATATGTACGTGTTTGGCTCAAAAAATTCAATTTAAGAAATGCATGTATCATGGTCGTGAAGTAGTCACGAAAATTTGCCAAGATTCAGTTCAAGATTATGGAAAATGCAGAACGATAATCAATAATCGAAGATAGCCATTTGATTGATCATGGTATTGGCAGTCTAATGGCGTTTACGGCATGTCTGTATGTCTATTCTGTGATTTTATATGATTTTTTGAACATATGCCGTTTTTGGTCGAAAACTCAGAAATCATGACGTCACTAAAACCTCGATCTCTCAAAAATTTTCCGACCGATTTTTTGAAACTTTGTCACAATAAACTTCAATCAATTCCCTACAGGTACCCAAAATTTGGCGCGCCTGCGGCGCGCCGTTTTTATGCTATGGCCCGGCGAAAAAAGTGGGGGCGTTTAACGCCCCCCCCCAGCAACTCGCGGGTTAATCTCTGTAGTATCACCTGAAGTCTCTGACAAGTAATATCCATATCTCTTAGTCTTTTCCTTCATACCTTCATACTTATCCTCCTTTCTCTCACCACCCTTCTCTCTCTCTCTCTCTCTCTCTCTCTCTCTCTCTCTCTCTCTCTCTCTTCTCTCTCTCTCCCTCTCTCCTCTCTCCTCTCTCTCCTCTCTCTCTCTCTCCCTCTCTCTCTCTCCTCTCTCTCTCCTCTCTCTCT